>NW_008796218.1:8225751-8264448 GCF_000699145.1 Aptenodytes forsteri
GACGGGGCTCTGAGCAACCCTGCTCTAGTGAAGATGTCCCTGCTCATTGCAGGGGGGTTGGACTAGATGACCTTTAGTGGTCCCTTCCAACCCAAACTATTCTATGATTCTGTAACTGACCCAGAACATAGTAAGATACATGTTCCTAAGGTGATCTGGCTTATTTGAAATCTCAAGCTAATGTAACTACAAACACTGGCTTCTGTCTGGAAAATAGCTGTATAATTATTTAAGTGTCACTTAGTTCACTGATTTCTGAGATAAATAAAGGAATGGCATATATAGTGTAGCAGGTCTGCATTTGCGTACAGGATTTAATTTAGAAGTAAATATTGATGTGGATATATCACAGGTTTTTCACTCTAATAGTTCTAGTGTGCAAAGAGATGGTGAACCACTACTTTTCAGTTTCATTTGCTCTACTGAAGTAACAAGCAAAGAATGGCAAGGCTTTCCTTGTCTGCCTGCCTAATTGGCTGTTGTGTAGACAGTATGCTAACCTGTGTGCAAAGTTTATTGAAAATGTGTGTGAGAGAGAATTATTGGTACTTCTACAAAGTAGAAAGCAAACTTACTTCATTGCTTTGTCTGAATTTCCTGCTAGGTATCAACAGACTTTGTAAGGTTGTGATCAGTGCTTCTGATGAGTTCATGGAAGCCTTCATTGCATTTATTTTTAATGACTGTTTCTCTAATGAGAAAAATACACCCTTGTCATACTAAGAAGCAGCTCATGTTTTGAATCCAAATTTTCTACTTTCCTTATGGGTTTCGTCTGTTGTCTAATATTTTGCTGGGATATTATGCCAGATGCAGGGCTGAAAATAATGTGTTTTTTTAATTTTGGAGGAGGAAGTGAAGCCAAACAGAGTTTTCTTCCTTTGGCTGATGATTCCATTGTGATTTTAATGATTATTCTGCTTTCTTGGGGGAAGATATCCAGAAGAGAGAGAGAGAGCTTTTCTCTTTTCTACCAGGTCTGGGGAATTTAAAAAGAAAACTAATTGATTGTTCTGGATGCAGTCATTAGAAACTAGTATTGACAACATAAGTATTACCTCTCACAATTAGAATTAAGCAAAAAAGGCAACATTAATTGTTACATTAATTATTTGTTTACCTTACAGGCCTATATTCACATGAATAGTCTCTGTCAAGTGTATCAGCAGTCACCTTTCTATTTTTAGAAATAGGATCCTAATTCCTAATATTTCTTACCTGATACATTTTAATCTTAAATAGAATATTAACAGTCATTGTCCTGTGCAAACAGTTGTTTCATATCTTGTCATGTGTTTTTTTTTTCTTGTTAAGGCTTCTTAAACTTCATTTGCAATGTTCTGTCTTTTCCCATATTTACAGATTGGTGGGAGGGGGAAGATAAGAAGAAATTACCTTTATTTTCAAATTGGTGGTTGAGTACCGATGTACCCGAATACATGCTTAGTCATGTGCTGTGATGCTGATGAGTTTCGCTTGGCACACCCCAGCAGATGCAGTCCCTCCCCTGTTTTCAGCAGAGCCATCTTCTCTGTGGTGCAATTGTAGATGACTGGATTTGTTTTACAGCAGTGACACAGTGTAATGATAACCTTGCCAATGCTAAGGGGAGGTGGAAACAGCTGAACTTTTTGCTTGTATAGCGTGTTTAAAAATTTCACTCAAGATATTGTGACTTGAAGGTTTTGGTCAATACTTACAAAACTGTCATGAACTTCTGTAAGAAAGTGTCAAAGTGGCAGTGAGGCTCAGGCCAAAGATTCTTTTTTCTTCTGCCAAAATTGTGTTTTAGTTGCTCATTCAGGTTTTTTTGCCTTTACCTGTTTTTTCTCTCCTCTAAGCCTATATTCTAGATTATGTTCCTATTGCTTTTGATTAAAATTCCAGCAGTAAAATTTTCAGCTTTAAGCTGTGAGATGCGCTGGTGTGCAACCTCATAGGGATCAGCAAAATAGGATGTAGGCAAGAATGTAGAGAAATCATTTGGGAACTCCTGTGGTGGTTGTGTTGGTAACTGTTGCTAGTAATTTGGGTTTTCTGTCTGGGAAATATAAGCATGTTGGATTTATTATGCTTCTTAACACGTGAAGGATCTGTGCCTATAAGGTTACAGCAGTCTGTCAGAGCCTGGGTGGACTCTTTACTCTGTGAAGGTAGCGCCTGCGAGTGCAGTGCGCTTCCTCTGCCTGCTCGGGCATTTTGTAGATCCAGAGAAGTGGAGTCATGTTAGCAGTGGCTGTGCTGAACGTCCTTGGTTGAGATCTTTGCCCCTGCCTGTGGGGTGTATGCCTTAAGCAGATTTGCTAGTCTGACCTTTTAACCCGCTGATGATTAATAGACCTCTGCCAGAGCACTGTGAGACATGGTTGCTCTGGAGCGGCCCTGCCAGTAAAGGTCTGCCATGAGGCAAAAGAAGTAATCAAGTAAGTGCAGCTGCCCCAATTGCAAGAAGATGGGCTGTGAGGGGCCTGCGCAAAGCTGTCAGCTTCTGCTTTTAGAAAGGAAGGGTGCTTTCTGCCTGATGTTGCACTGACCCATTTAAGATATAGTCTGACCTGAAAATACCGAGGTGAACTGTTCACATGTTGCCATACGCTGCCTGCCAAGATGCCTTGGAGAAATATGCGCTGTGAAAGTTGATTCATAATTAGTTGATACACTGGATATAGGAATCCAATGAAGTGCTGTCTTCTGCACTTTTTTCTAGTAATCTCTCTTAGACACAATTTATATAGTAAAAGCGGCATTTCATGTGCACATCCTACAGGTAACAACAGAGACTGTAGTGGCCACTCGTATAACTCAACATCTGCATCTTACAAGTCTACAATTTTTTTAGTCTCCTTCTTTTATGCAAACATATGGCATCTTTTGTTGCAGTGAAAAAAATAAGCTAATAATTGTAGAATCCTATCATGTCAATCATAGAAAGCTAGGAATAAACTGTTCTGGGTGTATTGCTGCATTAGGGCATCTGGTAAGCAATCACTTAGTTGCTAAGGCTTTTGAATTTTTCTCAGTGTGCTTATGTTGCTCCCCCAGAGGCAGCACGCTCGTCAGGCTCACTGGCAGGACCAGTGGTCAGCAATGGGCAGAGGTGGAAGAGCCCCAGCTATATGTGGTGGTGTGAGGAGGACTTAGGATCATGGAGCATAGATCAACCATCGCATGAAATACAACAAAAGAGTTTTTCATGAAAGGCTCCACATCATTAGTGGCAGCAGGAGCCCTGGGATATGCACTCACAAGCCAAATCACTGTAATATATCCTTGGATGTGCATGTGTGTGGTTTTAAATGTGGCAGTTTAAGGTAGCACATTAATGTGGCTAGAAAGGAGCCCCTTTTCCCTAGGCGCAGACAGCGGTATGTCTGATGGACCTCATTTGAAAGGAATTCCCTGAAGTTGATAGCATCAATGAAGAAGTCAAGCTCAGCCTAGCTTTGATAGAAACATGAGGTCTGACAGCCTCTTATCCTGCCTAGCTGCACCAGGCACCAAAAACACCACCAAAGAGACATTGCTCAAAGCCTTTGCTGTGATAATCTGTGCTACACACAGGGGAGGTTCTGGAGTATTTGAATTTAATGTATTTCGTAGTGATCTGTGCTTGGCAGGAATGAGGGCAGGGGTAAAAACTCCCATGTTGTACCTTAAAGAAATGGACTGATTCTGTGACTGTTACAGTCACTTTCCAGCTCCCTTTCATAACGATTTCTGATCTAGAAATGCATTATGGAAATCTCTTGACTGGCATACAAGTTTTTTTCATGCTGCTGTGCTTTTTAATTATTATTTTTTTCTTTTTTTCTTTGGGCTATTGGTTTGAGAGTTTTCTTTTAAGTAGTATCTGGCTGTAGTGTGACTTGCATGCAAAAGGAAGCGCTGTTCCTTGAAAATTTTGCTTCCAGAGCTTTACAATTGTTCCATACTGCTTCCTCTCCAGAATATTTCATTTGGGGTTTAGTTTGTATGTTGACTCACTTCTTTTTTTTTGAGGGGGGTGAGCTAATACTATGCAAATTGTATCCATTTGGACCTGGTGTGCCAACTGTCCAAAACTTTTCGTGTATGCCTTTTTTCTTCTTTTTTTCCTTCTCTGCAATAACTGCACAATACCTGAAACTCAATTGTGATCACATGCCTGTGGGTGCAGCGTGTACTGAAGAACCTGTTTTTAACTTCAGTTCAAAATTGAAAGGGAAAATACTGCATCATAGTTCAGCTTTTACTTCAGAAAATATCATTGCTTTTCTTCGCTTTATGCAGTTTATTGCTTGCTCGTTCTCTTTGGTAATCCAAGTAGCAGTTCCAAGCAACTGTTTGTGGGGAGAAAAAAATAAAAATATTCATCTATCTTTAAAAAAAAAAGTATAAGTCAGCTGGAAAGAAAAGCTGAGGAGCAAAAAGCATCCAACAGTACCTCTGAAGTTCTTTTTTCTTTTCTCTCCCCCCACCCCAATGCTTTACAAAGCTGAAAGGTACTACATGATCTTTAGGGGTGTTTCTGCCAATTTGGGTTTTCTTTGCAGCACAGTAGTGAGTGGTGTTGTGTGGGGGTCCTTCAGCTGCTCATCCCTAACCAGCATCTATCACTGCGCTGTGATGGAGGCAATGGCAGAATTTGGTCTGGTCCAAACCCAGCCCTCCTCTGTCTGCGCCTGTCCATCACCAGCCACCTCCGTGCTGATGCCTAGGCCAAAAGTCAGGCTCAGTATGGCAATGGCAGAGCGCGATGCCAAATGCAGGTCGCTACAGTCTGTAATTAAATGGCTAGGAAAGTGCAACGCAAGTAAAGGCTAGTTCTGTGCTGTTTTCATGGGTTTATGAATACTCGGAGCCCTATGTAGTGAGCTCCAAGGATGTCTTACTTTCGAAAGATGCTGCAACAAAGCCTATGCTGTTTCGTGTGTACAGCTCTTGGGGTACTGATTGCGTTAGTACTTAATCACAATAGTAATATATCCACTGTATTCAGGCATTAGCTAACTCTTTATTCCTAGTAAACTAAAGCTTGGTAACTGGAGTGTAGATGAAGGTCTGGTTGCACATTTCAGTGAAATAAAAGCAATACTTTTTACCTGTATGCAGAAGAGAGGGAGAAATCTGTGCCAATGTAAAACTGGAGAGAAGTCCAAGACAATGTAAGGTCTCAGGCTCAGTAATGAACTTTTTTTTTTTTTTAAATCATATTTGTAAAGTGGAGAACTTAACAGTATTTCCTTTGTGAATAGCTTACATGCAGAAATTTTTTCTCTCCATCCTTTTTCTGATGGTCAATTCTCTGTTTTCCTTCTTGGTCTCTATAAGCTGGCGGATATTAAAATTGTTTGAACTGTATATGAAGGAACTGTAATAATGAAATACATCTTCACGTCTTCAGTTGGTTTGCTTTACGTAAGCACATTTGATGAAGGGAATTTGGTTTTCTACTGATTACGGAGTTGAGTAAAAACTTTCAGTGTTCTGACAGTTCCCGTTCCCCAGATCCAGCTCTTTGCACAGCAGGCACAGCGAGGGAGGAGCACAGCGCTCGGGGGGGGGTCAGGCTCTGCAGGCTCAGCCTCGGGGACCACGCAGGGGCCACGGGCAGCCCACGGCAGCTGGGGCGAGGGTGCAGCCACCCCACGCCCTCCCTAGTGCGGCCCTGGGGGGCCGGCAGCACTGAGGCATGGGCCAGTGGGCATCCAGCTGGCTGGCAGAGGCTGGGCTGTGTTAAATCAAAATCGAATTGACCCAAGATGTTTCTGTAAACCACTTTCCTTCCTAAATTGTTGTTTTCTCTAACAAAGCCAGCTCTAATCAGGAGCTGGTGTACCAGGCGCTCTGCAAACCCAGAACCATTTGATCCTTTCTCTCTCTGAAAATTACAAACTGAGAGTTGGGGCACCAGAGCAGCTTTAGCTCTGCCTTCCTGTAGCTGTAGGAAGGGGAAGAAATGTGATGCCTTTAACCTGCTCTGGTACTGCAAACATTCTCAAATAAGCAACATGTAATCACCACATGGCATCATTTCAGGATCCCCAAACAGCTGTAGCTGTTACATGTAACCTTATGTTAATATATGGGAATGAAACAGTAACACTGTCTTAAAACTTTCTGGATATGTCTAACATACCTGCAATGTTTTTGTACTTGGACATACTTAGCTCTTTAAAAACACTATTAACGTTGACTTTTGGATATGTATGTGTTGATGGTTGGCCATAGCCTCCTACAGATACATTCTTTCACTAAGAAATTTTGGATCTTCCATACAGTAAAGCAAATGTTAGGACTAGATGACAGTGAGAAAAGTAACTTTTTAGAAAAAATGGACATTGTTCTTTGCCTTGGTGCTTTAGAAGTGCCTGCGTTCCCACAGTGTCTGCCCACTTACGTGCAGTGAAGTACAAGTGTGTGGAAAAATAAATTTTCCAAATGAAGGAATGACTAATGAAGAGCCTGATGATAACATCTTCTATGTATTGAAGCGTAGGTCATTCTGCTTGATAGGTGATTGGAAGCAAATGGCCAGTGTTGCATAAAGACTTTAATATGAGAAGGTACATCCACCTCTGACCTTCAATATTGTTGACAAGACTAACATAGAGGATTTAAACCTCAAGCTTTTGAAACCAGGCTGTGAGATGAACAATTACTATTAAGAAGTGCTTTTTTGGTGTTTCACATTTTCTAGTGAACTTTTCTGTGCTGGAGAAGATGAATCATAATTTAATTCTCACTATATCTCAGCTTGTCTTGTGAAAATAGTGATGTATTTGTCATCTCTCCTATTATTGGTTAATGATGTTCTGCCCTCAGAGGTTTGTCATTTTTTTTTTTTTGAAGGGGATGCTTCCTAACATTTTATTCCCACTGTTTTTTTTTTTTCTAAATGATTTCCCAAAAGTAATGTTTCAAGATGTATTTTGTTGTTTGACTGAGGATTTTTCTGCAGCAGAAATGGATGATGTTTTCGTAACTCTCTTGGAATCTTTATTTGGGTTTTTTATACTTTGGTTTTTTTCATCTTTTGGGAAGTCAAGGCTGAGAGAGGGTAGAAATTGTCCTGCACATTTTCTTCCAAAACATACTGTTTCTACTCTCAGAAGCAGTGTCTTTTCTAGTCTATTCTGGTAACTATGGGTCCAGTTTACAAGGACAAAAAAAGAAAACAGATATAAAGCAATCCCAGTAGCTTGCTTTCTTTTTTGTCTTTTCATGTAAATGTTCCCTGGAGCAGAGTTAGGTGTTTAACCTAAATTTTCTGGTTTTCCACCACCCTCTGGCTGAGTTGTCTGGGTGCAGCTTCACAGTTTTCCACTGTTGCTCAGTAGCTGGTATTCAGTGGTGAATTGACATTACTCTAACCAAGGAACCTATCATTCACAACTCAAAACTGCCTTTTTTTTTTTTTTAATTCTTTTTCTTTAACTTATTTGTGGTTCCCATGGATTTCAGTGTGACTGATAACATTAATACCCCAATAAGCCGCAGGAAGTATTGTGTGCTAGCTCGCATTAAAAAAATTATAACAACGGAATGTGTTGATTCCTAAAAGCATGTGTGTGTACATATGAAAATATTGCCCAGAATGTTTTATTTCTTTGATGATTGGCAGTGTAATACTGTCTGTGTTTTCAGTGGATTAATCCTGGTTACTGTTCTGGAAGTTTGATGTCTACAGATGAGGGCAGCTCTGCCAAATGAGTTATTGTGGCCTGGAGCCCTCAGGGTCTTGCAGCCCTCGTGCTGACTGTTTCTTCTGCCTGTTCAGCTCTTGAGTTAATTGCCACAGCCCCAATAATGAGAGGGAAACATACTGGAGAGAAGACATGAAACCAAAGATTCACACTTGGAAAGACAATCTGAAACACACTATGGAGAGATTTTGGCATGTATTCTGTGAAAGCTAACACTGCTGCTCTTCTTTTTCTTCCCCCAAGACATATCCTGGGCAATTTGCTTCAGCCCAGCCATCATTTCATATTTTTGCTTAAAAAAACCCCAAACAAACATTTATTTGCTTTCTCACAGAAATCCTGAGGGGAAGCAAAAGACAGTCTTATTTTGGTAGCCACTGTTCTCTGGTCCCTCACTGCAAGGCACTTTCTGGTGTCTCCAGCTGTCTTTGGGCAGTTCTCAGTTTGAGTAGCAGCAGTGCTGGTCACCTTTCTCTGCTCCGTAGCCCCTCTGGGTCAAGAGTGGCCACAGTAAGGAGACAGGCTGTATCTGGTCATAGGGTGGCTCCCAGCTGGAGAGAGCAGGAAGGCACTGAGACTGGTGGACCCCTTTGCCCCGTGCTCCCTGCTGGAGGCCGTTACATGCCTAGAAATGTGGTGGCACCTCCTTGGGCACTGCCAGAGGCCTTGGCAGTCTTGTGTTGCTGTGTCAGTTCATAGCCTATCTTGCTGCCCCATCCTTCTGGATTATCCCTATTCTCAAAGTGTCGTGAACCAACATTATTTCCATGATTGCTGACTAAGAGAGTCTGCTTTTTCCTGGTTCATGCATTTGTTCTTTTTTCATGGTGTATTTACCTCCATAATTATGTCCTCATGCATACAAAAGGAAAGCTGTACTAGGGGAACCGCTGCTGCCAAATGTGGCTCAATTTTGTTGGTATAGCTGCATCTATACCAGGGATTTTGCTGACATAGCTCTGTCAGCTAGTGGGTATGCATTTTTTCATGCTCCTCACAGACACGGTTGTGCCATCTCAGTTTTCCCTGTGATCAGGGGGTGAGGAGCAGAGAGGAGGACACAGGGCTGTGAGAAGGAGTGGGATGTTGACGCTTCCACTGGTAGCTGGTCAGGAGTGGTGCTGGGAGCTCCCTCTCCATCATCCTCTCGTGTCGTCCACCCCTGCTCGATACGCCTGGCCTGCTGCCTCCCTGCTGCATGTGATTTCTGTAATGGTAAAGAGGATATTACTTGCTCTCTGAATTAGTCTGGCCCAATGTTGTAACATCCTATTGAAAATAGAAAATCTTGTGCTGATCAAAAAACAACCAACCCACTGCCTGTTCTGTGATTAACTTTTATATCTCAGCTGTTCCAGTCTGTGAACTTCAAATTAGAAGTGTCACCATAGGAAAAGAAAAGCAGGATTTTTAAAGAGTTTAAAGTTTGTCCTTTTAACTGTTTTCACTGACAGTATTTTCGCAATGTCTTTCTAACAATTCACAGGTGCCTTTTCTTAAGAGGTACACTTGCTTGCTGGCTGATGTTATCCTTGTGGTGTACTTTTTTCCTTTGCTCTCACGATCCTAACCTAGGAAAACGTCAGCATAAACTTTCTACTGTTGTTTATATTGTATTTCTAATCTACTACAACAGAGCTGAAAAATGTTCTTTCTTGTAACCAGTCTAAACAAGAGTCAGGTTTTAAAATCTTGTTTATGCATAGCATTAATCCCTAATGACTGTGGCTAAATCATCTACACTTAGTTTTGAAGATGTAGACTATATGGAAACTTGGGACCTTGTAATAGAGCTTTTAACACCCCTGTTAGAAATAATAATTTTTAAATACTCACTGTAACCTGCACAGAATAATAATTGGGCTAGAGACATTTTTCCTCAAAACCATTGGACTTAAAAGTTTAGAGTTACAATTTCCAGTGGTATAGGTACAACACCATTACTTTAAAAAAAAAAAAAAGAAAATTTCTTTATTTTAGAACTCATTCTTCAGAAATGCATCAGTATTCGTGATCAGTATTTCTGATGAGTAGTTTAAGTATATGCTGCATACAGATGCCTGGAAAACTATGTATGGTCATTCATTTGAAATACTTGTGCCTGTGCTTTGCAAAATGAGCATCTGGGGGTTTTAGTGATGCTCACGGGACAGGACTTCTCATGCAGGTGACAGAATGGTGTGAACCCTGTGATTGCCAGTTTTCTGTTCTGTGTTATCTGAAATCTGGGTTGCAAGAGTGGCCGTATGGCGAAGCTAGTGCAGCGTGGCTTGGGCCCTGCCAGCAGCTGTGGCAGGGCAGACGTTTGAGCCTTCCTCTCTGGGATTACGCATGTGGACCCTTGGGCAGCATCCCGTGCTTTACCCATGCCAACACTGTATGTTTGCATGAATGGAGACATATGCAAGCTGCTGGCTTATGTGGTTGATCTCATTTTACTTGTCAGTGTCTTAGTGTATTCCCACAGTAAAACTGGAAAGCTCAGACCAGTAACATCAAGAAACAAACTGGACTATTTTTAAAGCTTTCAACTTCAGAATGTGTGGAATGTGACTTAGTCTGTGTGGCAGATAAAATCCTACGGATAGGTCATTTTATTTTATGCTTCCTGTGAACATATCTAAAATATTCACTGCAAAGTGTTAGTGTACTTGTGCAAATGCTTCCAGCTATATTTTATTGTGGGATGATTCCAGATGTAGCAGGTTAAATCAGCACAGCAGCACTTGTTGGAAGGCTTATGTTTGAAATGTCTCATATAACTTCGGCAAAACAAGCTGATAGCGTGTACGGTAACCTTGTAAGTTCATAGGCACAGAGTGTCTCGGTAGGAACTGTTTTGAATTCCATGCTTGGCCTGAAAAGTTATTTTGCAGGAGTTCTGTGGAAGTCAGCTTTTTATAAAAATACAGAAAAGTAATCTGGCTGTTTATAAAGAGAGACTGTTTGCGAGGCTTTGTTCAGAAGCAATTTCTGTTCATTGATGTTTCTGTTAGGATTGTGCATCTTAAGAAATGTGTTTTCTATTTGTCACCAATAGAAAACAAATATTTTAGGCAAATGTACTCTTGTGTTTTTTTAACTAGTTTTATAAGCAAAGCAAGGGAGAGCTTCAGTTGTTACCAGAATCACATTAATTTTTTTTTTCCTTTTATGTCAGTTCTAGGAAAACATGCAAAGAAACCAAACCACCAAAAAGCTCTGTTTCCTCCAGATAGAAATATTTATATTTACAATGGTCACCATGAAAACAAAGTGCCTAATGTGAGTAGAAACTAAGTTGAAAAACCTAGAAGGTCCTGTAACACAGCCAGTCTTACTTGCATATTTCACTTATTGTAATGGTATTGAGACAGTTTGTCAGGGAAGAGACAGCAGAAATACTTTAGTTTTTACTGATGATGAGGAAGGGCCAAAGTAAATGATTACTACAGATGCTACAGAATACAGTCTTTCATTTCTGTTGATGTTTCTAACCTTAAGCAAACAGTAAATGTATTGTATCCTGCATGCCAAACTGAAGTCTTAATAAAAGAATTTATTCTCGGTAAACATGGCAGAATTAGGGCTGTATTGAAAATGGAATCAAGATTAGTGGTATTGAAATGCGAGGAATTTAATTTTTTTCCAATCTCCTTGAGGAACATGTTCTCAAATATTAGAAACAGAGCATTAAGGGACTAGGGAAGGACTTAAGTGCTGCAAGTTTGAATTGAAGTTAGGGTTTTTCTCTCTCCAATGGGACAACTAAGCCAAAAAAAGGTTTTAATTTTTGAGTATACTACCTCAAAACACTGCTGACAAGCAATACACATGGTACTGCTGTCAAAAAATTTAAGTTATTTTCATTTAATGACTCCTGTATGTCAACTTTATTGCTTGCTGTATTATGCTGAAAGGCTTCGTGCGCAGACGTGAACCAGCTCCATACATCCATTTAACTAGTGATAATTAGTGGAATTACCCTGACAGTGGAGGCATTTTTCACTATTCTCAAAATCATCTGTAGTAACAGAGCTTGTTTCACTTACAGGAAATACCAGCCAAGACTGGAGGCGTTTGCTTTCATACATATACATCTGTACATGCACCATTGCTTTAATTTCTACTTTCTCTCTGTCCCTTTTGCACTGCTTTCCTTTAAGTTGTAATAAGATCTTCACTTTCTCCTTGGGTAGCCACCAGGCATGAAGAGCACTTCTCAGATTTGCTCATCTGATGTTCCTGTTTGCCCCTGACTGGAGGCAGAAAGGAGGTTGGGCTAACTTATTACAGTAGAAGGGATCATCAAAATGCAACCCTTCTTCCCAGTGTCTGCCCTTTGTGTCTGGGAGCCCTCCAGAGACTGCTGTAATACCACGGGAAACCACGTGGAAAGCCAAATTCTTGTATGTGCTTAGTACATCATGCATGGGACCTAAAATGACGGTTCTTGTTAGCTGTGAACCTAACCCATGGATGCTTCAGTTCTGACTTAAAAGAACTGTTTGCCCAGACTATTTCCTGCTCTCTAATTCTCTTCCTTTCTGTGGCCCGGTTTTTTGTTGGGCTCTGTAGCACTTCAGTAAAGCTTCAAATAAACTCAGCTATATTTTTGGATTGTGCTTCCAGAGGAAGTTCAATGGTCACTTTGAAAAGCATAGTTTGCAGTTTCAGCATTAATACTCATCTTGATGTGACTTTTGGATCTATATTTCATCTCTAGAATGATCTATATGATGAAGGAAGAAAAAGGGTAAATGATAATACTCTAAGAACTCAAGTATTTCCCCAAACACTGGTTTGTTGTTTGGTTGGTTTTTTTTTTCCACTACAGGTAAGCAGTTTATGCATTGCCTCTTAAGTCTTTGAGACAGTTATAGAACAGGAAACTACAATTATGGTTAAGAATTACACCATTCAACTTCTTGTCCTTATTGCATTGTTTCTAGTGAGTTATGTACAATACTTCAGTGAAATATTGGTGACTCCTCAGAAAAAAATGCATGCTTTTCCATGAGCTGCATATACTTAGAACACCATCTTCTTTTCTGTCGTCTGTCAACACAGTGTTCATGCCAAAAAAAAAAAGAGAAAAAAGTGGTGTTTCCAGCAAGCCAGAAACCCCAGTAACCAGAGTCTCCTGTTTCATCCTGCCTTTCTGACCACAAAATGTGGCTTTTTTGGAGAACATGACCTCTGACACAGTGAGGAGAAATGCTTCACTGGTGAGCAAATGTCTCTGCGGAGATGCCACTCCACAGCTTTTCAGTGTGGACAAGATGGGAGTGTTTTGGAAGTTCATGAGGAGAAAATTTTGTGCCTCAAAAGAATAGCCTTAGTCCTAGCTTTGCAGTGTTGGAGGAGGGAAGTTTTAAGGCTGGGGAGTCCTGGCTATCCTTCACAGCTGCTCTCTTCCCCAGTGGAAAGGCAGAGGAAGCCCAGGCCTGCTGCGTGTGTGTGTGCGCATGCATGTGCAACACCTACTTCCACTGGTTTGCATCATGCTAAAAATGTTTTCCTCCCCTTCCCTTTGCCTGCAGTGGCTCCTGCCAACCCTCTCTTCTGTCTTCTCCTCACCGTTATCAGCCCTGGCACATGCTGCTTTTCTTCTTTGGTTGGTTCAGATATGGCTCTAGTCTTACAGCTTTTCTTCCCCGCCCCCTTCCTTGCTGGATGGAAACAGCTGAGGCTATAAAAATCTCCTCTCTGTGAGCAGAAAAAATATTAAATTAAAGAGCTTGTGATCAGACTCACTTACCAATTATGCCAGAGTTAACTTTTAAAGATATTTCTGTTATATGAACATAACAGTCTTGTGGTGAGCTAATGAAAACAATGGAGAGGAAGTATTGTTTTATAGCTATTATAGTCAGTCAAAGTCTTTGGTAGCACTGAGGCAGTAGCGATGTGAGTTTATAGCGATTAAGAAAACCTAATCTAGCTGCCACTCCCTTAGCTGAAATGTCCAAAGTGGAATGTTTCACTGACATTTTCCCACTCCCCAGCAAGCTATTCATAATTATTTTGAGAGAAAAGAAAAATACTTCGGCTTTTCTGTTATAAAATATCTCAGGCAGGTATGGAAGTTGGGTGAAGTAAGTGTTTATCCTTGATTTTAATTCTTTTTTTCAATGGGTCTTGAATCCTGGGGTGCCTGTATATCAAGCTGTTTAAGCCACATTGTAGCATCTTACACTGTGCTGTTGCTATCTTTAGTTGCCCTGTGCTGCCTTCCCTTTGTAATATCACTCGTGTAAAGCTTAAGCCCAGACATACATCAGCCTTTCTGCATGGCAGTCCCCTACCTTTCCCCTTCCCCTAGGAACTTCTGGATCTATTGGCCGGTTTTGGACTGACCCAAAAACTGCTGTGTAGCTCTGCGTTCCCAAAGCCGGGGCTGGTGAGGGTCATGCTGGGTCCCCCTTGCACCTGCTGGGACAGCCAAGGTGACCGGGCTCCCTCCTGCCAGCATGCAATTGTTGGAGGGGTTTGCTCATTAATCATTGAGGACTTGAACCTGGAAAGGTGCTGGATGTCCTCAACTCCTTCTGAGTCAATGGATGTTCATGGCACTCAGTTTCTTGAAAAATTAGACCTTCTGGAAGTCAAGGCATATAAAATGTTTGTGCTTTTACCTCACAAAGCCACAAAGCTCTTCAGAAAAGGGCATGGAGTGTACTATAAATGAAATATTCAGAGGGGAAAACAAAAATTTCCTGACTTATTCTTGGCACCAAATATTTAATCATGACATTTGGTCTAAGAAAATGTACAAACTCTCAACATTGCCTATTTATTTTACCCACAAACCAACAACAGACTGATGATGTACACACAAAGGTTATTTATTTTGAGCACAGCCAGGGAATGTGAGTATTTCAAATGCTTCCTTATATCTCCCCATGGGATCTCTTTAATAAGTTGCATAATATTTTTCTGTATTAGAGGACTGTAAGATAGACATGGTAGGTCTCTTCTTTATTTAAAAACACTGGTTATGTTTTCTTTTTTCTTCTTTGAAGGAAATGCAAGCAGAGAATGAATGGTTAAGTGAACAGTGTTAAATGAAAAAGCATAACTTCAAAGGCCTTTCTAACAATTTATTCTAAAACTATCAGCCAACAGATGATGTTCCAAGCAAAATAACTAATTATGTGGGAGGTTAGGCAAGCATTGATTTAGTTTTTGATTTCTTGGACTGGTAGATAATTCTTTAATAGCAAGAAAAAGAATGTATGACTTAAATCTCTTCTCAAGGGAAGAGATTTAAGTCCAGGTAGACCCTCTTCTGAGGACAAGTTTATACATAAACTGTAACAGTTTTCTTGGAGAATGTGAAAGCCACTTGGATGTTTTCTGTGGACCTTGGCTGACTCTAATAAGACGTTCCCCATTAGAGATTGAGAGCAAGGTTAAAGAAGGATAAGGGAGTGCCGCAATGAAAGTATTTTAGTTCTTGCAAACTTATGCTAACTTAGAATAGCATTGCTCTTACAGAATGGAAGGGTATTTATCTAGAACATGAGGCACAGTTTGACAGTGATCATGTTACTCGGAAAAGCCAATGGGGCTTAGTGGGCCAAACATCATTACTTTGTATCATCAGCATGTGACAAGGTAAGACTCCAAACACATAACTTTAGCATTTAACACGTGGAGATAAAATTCCTTTCTATGCACTAGAGCACCGAACCCTTTCTCATTTTGGCAAGAGAGTTAGAAAAAGGGGAGCTCTCTGTGGTTACTTGTTTTCTGTTTCTTCAGTTCTAATGTAACTTGTGATAATGTTTCTGCTTAGCCTGTTTTATGCATTTGCTTGTGACAAGTGATTGTGCCAATTCTCAATTGCTCTGGCTAAGCTGCACTTTTGGCCCTAGCTTGTACAATGGGAGACAATTCCCTCAAGTAGTGTTGACTTTTGGCTGCAGGTTTCTAAGAATTCTTAAGACCAAAATGTTAACAGAGGTGTGCTTGCTGCGACATAAATTCTGCTTGGGAAAAGCATCTGGACATTTGGTTTTTCTTCATCTGTTATCTAGCACTTATCACTGAACAAAATTTAAAGAAGTCCTTGGGCTCTCAGTGAAGCTGGTTGTTTTTGAAGCAGTAGGCTTGAGTTTGTAGGGTGTTTATGACAGTCTCTGTGAAGTACATGTCACGACAGCACAAGTATGTTATGTTTACTTGTAACACTTACCTTGGATGCTACTACTAACTTTTTGTACCTGGTTATCCAGTCGCCATACGCTGTGTTTTTATGTTCATATTGGATATACAGTTTGTGTGTTTAACTTTGTTAGGCAGGCCCTGCTTTAACATGACCTGTGTTTGTCTTTTCTAGGAGTAACATGCTTGGAAATACTTGGTAGTATTGATCACCTGTACCCCAGCACAAGACCTCCAGCTTAATCCTTTTCAAACACATCTCAGAACATGGGGGAAAATGATGATGAAAAATACAGTCAAGCTGGCCAGATATTTGAAAACTTTGTACAAGCATCAACGTGCAAAGGTACCATTCAGGCCTTTAATATTCTCACTCGCCAACTTGAATTAGATCCTTCAGACAATAGAAACTTTTACACCAAACTGAAGTCAAGAGTGACCACGTGGAAGGCCAAAGCTTTGTGGAACAAGCTTGATAAAAGAGCAAGTCACAAAGAGTATAAACGTGGAAAATCTTGTGTGAACACTAAGGTAAGTAGAGAAGTTCAGTTTTGGATTTCATAGCTTAGAATCTTTTAAACTTGTTTTTCTGCAGAAGCAAGGTTTATATCATCACATGCAATGTGCTCATTCATGTAACCCTCCCTTTAATATACTTTTTGAAACTGGCTGATACAAACTGATTTTGACAAATTTTCAGGTTTTTTTGTTCTGCAAGTTTTGTGGAAACACACAGCATGTAAGAGCGGTCCTAAAAGCACCCTGCTTTACAATCTGCCTCAACTGTGGCAGAAAAGTTTTCTGCCCTCTTTAGACGTCTGTGTCAATCAGGCAAAAGATGTAAACTCATGAGGCAGTAGGCTTCATTCATTCCAGGCTTACAAGAACTACTTGCTTTATTAAACAGGGCTTTGCAAGGTGCAAATCATAGTATATTCAGCAGGCTCCTCATTTTGCTGCTTGGAGCATGCTGTAAGAGACCAGGGCTGGCTAAATGTTTTTCAACAGCAGTTCCTAAACTGTTCTCTGGAAAGTGCTGCTTGGAGGTCGGGGGAACTGTCTTTGTCACCTAGCAATTGGCTCTAGTTGCTAAACAACAGCAAAAGAAAATCCTGCGCTATTTAAGCATTTAAATACTTTCCTGTAACTGCTTTTTCACAAGCACAATGTGAATAATTGCTATGTGGTAGTTACTGAAGGAGATGGTCTGCTTGGTTGTGGAAAGGACAGGAAATGATCCTCTCTTCAGCAGAGCATGCGATACCATATTTTGATGGAGAGAACCACTGAACGCTGGTATAAATCTTGTTGATAAAACTGTACAGAATACTCTAGTTCATGCCACTTGTTCCATCTGTTACAGAATATCTTTAATAGCTTTGTCTCAGAGCAATTCACTTATTTACTGCCAAGTGATAGCTAAAAGTTGCCCCAAGAAGGGTAAGTTTTAAGAAGGTACTTGACTGTATAGAGGTAGAACAGAGAGGAAGAGCATACTGGGGAGTAACTAGACACCAAACTATGGAGGACATTTTCATTAAAACTGTCACTGCAGTGTTATTTTATGGACTCAGTAGACAGGCAATGTTGAAAGTCTCTTTCTTCTTGTTTGCATCATTGCATTGAAACTTCTCAAAAGCGCCAGGGAGAAGGACACCATGTTACCTTCGGTCCATATAGAGGCCTCTGTTTTTATTTATTCATTTTTAATAAGCTCCTAATGATTATTAAATTTTTCTAAGGTAATAAATGTCCTTACTACAGTTTTCTTTAGAAAATGAAGAGTGCTATTACAGCTATTTGTACTGCTTTCCTGACAGCCTCTGTTTTTCTCCTTTCCTTTTTCCCTTCGTTTCCCTTTTTGACCTATGCTTCCTTCCTCCCTTTTGTTCTTTTGAAAAGGCCTTGAGCATATGTCATTGAGCATCTTTGTGATGAAAACAGACAGGAAAGGGAAGGAATGAGAAAGTGTCTGATGATTAACAAATTATAGGAGATATTCCACATACGCCTCACCTACACATACAGTCCCGGGTCCAAATTTCCATGATTAGCTTGAGGAAGTATTTGCAACACAAAAAAGCAGTTTTAAGACCTATGTGAAATATAAAAATGAAGTCCTCCTCTCTCAAGTGTGACATTACAAAGCCAAGGCCTGGTTCTGCAAAGTTCTTAAGCAAAGTAATTATTTTTTATATATGGTGAGAAGACTCATGGAAATTGGTTGGTATATAAAATACAACTTGTGTAACGCTTTACAAGGTTGCCAAGCAGAAGGCTAATCAACACCTTCTGCAGTGTTGAAAGTATGGTTATTACTGCTCTTTAACAGTAAAGATTTATTTTTAGTGGCATGGTGTAAATATTTGCAGAAATTAATGGACATATCTATAATGCACATATGATCAAATTGCAAATGAATATAGAATGTCTGTATATGAACAATGTGTGTATAGATATTCTGTGAAATACTTGTAGATGTTCATTATGAACCTGGACCATGCCCAGACTTGCACTTCACTGTCATCACTGATTTAACGAGAGAAACATGAATCTTCAGATTGCTGCAAATGAAGAGAAGTAACCACAGTCTGTGGGCTCTGTGGGGATATCTCACAAACATTCCTCACACGTGAATCACAGTCTGCTGTGAAAGCCTATCTATGCAACGTGAATGAGAGGAGACATGTTGCAAGAAGACGGCGGACTCCCTGATCATTGCGGTGGTGTACTCTGACAGCCCCCCTTACAGATAAGGAATTCTCAGAAATGCTGGCAGTCCAAACAAAATACCAGTGCAGAGAGATTAGGCTACAATATACATACCACGATTTTCCTTTGGTGCAACTGGTGATTTTAAGTTTCTGTCTGTCTTGCATGTTATGCCAGCTACCATTTTTTGTAGTGAAGCAGGCAAACAGGAGTTAGCAGGCTAAATCCTTACAGCGGTGCCCAGCGCTAACCTCTGGAGTTGCTTGGGGACTGGTTGAAGTAGATCAGCCTGCAGTAAAAATCTTACTTGTTAAAGCAGGATCACAAAATGAGCCTAGTAGATTTTTGCAATTGCAGTTCTGTAAACAGAGCCAAGGTTGCTAGTAGGCATCATTTTAAAAAAATATGACTTGAAGGCTTTATATGAGATTGTGGCCATGAGCTCTGTAGCTGAGTCTGCAGCTCACAGTTCTTCTCAGATACAGCTTTGCAATCTGTTTGGCTTCTTGCAATCTTCTCAATCTTTGGAGGAGATAAAAGAGATAAAACACAATCGGGATCTAAACTACTCATGGTCTCTTTTTTTTTTCCTTTTTTTTTTTTTACACAAACTGAGAACCTGCTGCCTCACCCAAAAACTGTTCATTTTTTTGCACAGTATTTAAGAGCTGAATGCTGTACTTGTTGATCTTTGTGCTTATAAAGTCTTCAGCCACACTTAAGTTACTCATTAGAATATACACAAGTTTTATACATGTAGAGCATTGCACTCCAACTAAATAACAATAATCCTGTGTCTTAACTGCTCTTGAAGAACATTGCCAAATATGGCTTTCAGAGTTTCTACAATGATATGATTTTAAGCTGGATGAATAAAATCAGTTGAACAATTTTCAAGAAGTTCAAACCCACTGCTATTTCAGAGTTGCCTTACTGTGGACTTTATTTTCCCTTTAATTCTTGGTATTGTTTTTTGTTTTTTTTTTCCTACAAAAGTGCTGCAGAAAGACATGCACAAAATTGGGGCAGAAACAAACTTTTTTTGAAACTGTAGGAGTCCACCTGTATGTATGTTAAATCTGTATCAAACATACACTTCCTTCCATCACAAACTTGTAAAATGGGAATGTGTACTGCTCAGAATAGCTGTTTCTGGAGCTGGCATCTGCACAGTTCACTAGTATTAATCAGAGAGAGACAGAAGTCTGTCCTAAGTAGCCAAAACTCTAGAAGTCATACTGTGATTTTTGCAAATACGTCTAGAAAAAGAGCACAACTTTATTGTCCTGGCAAAGTTTCTCTCTCATTTTCATCTTTTACTAATCAATGCAGAGTAGCATGCTTGGAATCTGTAATGATTATTTGTTTCTTCATGGTATGAAATGTAGCTAGACAACTGAAGAACGTTAAAGGTTTAACATATGTTGTTCACCATGCTAGCAGCTTGAATGTCTCTCTAAATTTTTGAACATGCAAAACATAATACGATGATGAACAAGAATTCATCCAGCTAGTTGCAGAGTGTATTCAATAGCCTTTTTAAGACATATGTGAGTGTTCTCTAAACATTTATTTGAACCTCTCTGTATGGAGTAAATTCTTTACTTGATTTACTGGCAGTTTACCTGTATAAATGATGCAGATATGTGCATGCACATCTAAATGAGGCTCCCACTGATGTTTGAGCTCTGTATGTATATGTATCAGAGGGCAGGACCTGGCTCATGCCATGCACCTGAAATTCTGGTGCTCCCATGACTTGTAGATTCATGCTTGAGGAAAGCAGAGATCGCTGCACATGAAAACATCCCAGACTTACTCTCAAGGGAGGTGTTGATTCTCTAAAGCGTGCAAATGTGGTGTTGTCTTCACCCTCAAACATGTGTGCTGTTTTTTTAAAACACGTGCTCATACTTGAGGAGAACTAAAGAAACTGATAAAGTGCCAATATGTAATCATCATCTGCCTTGGTAGACGCTAGCATTTCTCTCTGGATATACCCAGTTTCAGATGATGGTGTTGTGCGTTGTGGGGAGGGCAGCGGCAAATTCCTGTGCACAGCTTTGGTCTTCTGAGCATTGTCTCTATTGTAGACCCCACCTTGGGCACGGTTCCTGGGCAGAGGACTTGTACAGTCTGAGCAGTGGTTTTGATGCCTAACTGGACAAGATTAGCATAAAGCAAGTAAATAAAATTGAGCTAAGAAGTTTTGAGTGCTGTGTATATAAATACATACATATGTGCATTTGTAGGTGTATGTGTGTATATGTTATATAGATCCCTGAAAAAAAAATGAAATGATCTTGAACTCAGTCCCTGTTGGCCTCTCGTTTCCTTGTTCCTGGCCTTTCAAAGCTTGTTTTGTAATAGATTAGGTTCCCTTCCAGAAACTCCTGTGGGGAAACTTATTGCAAGAGAATGACTCTAAAATTATTTATGACCACATTGCCAGGGCTTGCGTAAAATGCAGTAGCTCTTTTCAGTAGCGTCATATGCTGTCAGTCCTACCCGGACTCGGTGGCGTTGGCATCTCTGCTGTAGGGAGGGCTCCCCGGGCTCCCCTGGTGGGGTGCTGCTTTAGCTGAGGCAGCATAACAGAGAGCATGTGGCTTGAGGGGGGATGGGAGCGGAGGGGAGTCGGGGGCCAGGGTGTGAGTCAGCTGAAGAGGAGCCCTGGGTCAGAAATGGGGATGGAGGTTTTGTGATTGAGTCAGCGCTGGCTGTGAGCCTCGTCTCCCTGTACTAACCACATTGGTGTACCTGCGAATGATAAAACGGGACGGTCTTTATCTGCCAAACCCCTTCCACTCCTTTTCGTATTGTCTCCATTTCCAAAGACTGTCAAATGAATGCTTTGGGAGTTAATAAAACCTACTTTGCCTGGTGCTCTCCTTCCCGCAGAGTTGAGAAAGGGAGAGGTGCTGCCATGTTATGTAGCCGTAGGGTAATCAGCAGGATAAGGAGTGGATACCAGGTCTCTCTCCTTGTTATTAGGTAGAAATTTGCTTCCTACCAGTCCTCAGTTGTTTACAAACATCCTAATTTGCAGTCCTGCCCCTCATAGTAAATGAGGCAGGTTGGTTTCTAGATGTCTTCTCCCCTCTCTCCACCTTCCTCTGTAGTGCTAGACAAATACTTGTTTTTTAATTAAGCAAATCATCCAGCATGTATAAACCTGCTGGTATTGTGGCTAAATTTCCTCCTGAAGCGCTAGCATTTGTTGATCCTTCAGAGGCAACTTGGATGTTCAGCCAGGTTTCTCCTGTGCTGTATATACTGGTACAGAAGCCAGTGAGTTTGTGTGTTCAAGTGTCGTGATTGATTGTGTCCCTTGAGACAAATATTTGTTTTTTTTAAGAAAGTAATTGAATTGTCAGATGAAAGAAGGGAATGCCAGTTGTGCTCCAACTCAAAAATATCCTTATTATAATGAAAACTTTAACCTGTTTATCCTATAAATAGCGAATATCCAGATGGCACATCCCTTCTGCTGGACATACTAATCTCTTCAAAATAATAATTGAAATGGGGAGATTTCCAAACATGATAATCTAGGTTTATAATGAACGCACCAAACTTATCTTAGATGTATTAGATAGCATTGCTAATTCTCTTATTGTAATAAAAATGCATTCCTGTGAAGGTCATAAAGCTTGAAACTAGAAGTTGAGTACCATATTTATAGGAAGTTTAATGAATGAAAGGTTGTGACTTTTCATAAAAAGACATTCAGCTGCTTTTTTTTTTTTTTTTTAATTCCAAACACACAGTGCTTGGATGGCAGAATCCAGAACCTATTGAGGTGTTGGGGGTATTAAGGGCCATGTATTCTACTGACATTTTAAGTGGCATTTAGGTGTGTTTGGTACACTTGAAAGACAAGCTGTTTATTTTGGTATCTATGCTTCTTTGCTTTTGCCTTTTAGGACAGGGCACCTAAAGCCTTTCACTGGATTTCCATTGTGAACTTATTTTTAAAAATTTTAATAAGTAACTTTTACAGAGTTATTTCAAAGTAGTAGAAGATATGTGACTAATGGGAGTGAGTGGTAAGGAAGATTTGTTTGAGACGAGGGGAGAAGCAGCAAATCACCTATGAACATGCAGTGAAACCACAGTTGCTGAACATTGTCTATGCATTCATTTCTGTAAAGATTTTTAGAGATGGTATGGGGAGAAGCTCGGGTGATGACAGAACACACAGCAGACAGGCTTCTTTGAAAACAAAACAAAGCATTTGACTCTGAGCTGTGTTTTAAACTGAGATTGGGCCAAATTACGTCAGGAAAAGCAAATGTTTGGCATGTGATTTGGTAACAAAATCACTTTATTTTTATTATCCTACAGACATTTCCACAAACACACAATTTTTCAGATTTATCAGTCATGAAAAGCAATGAAGCCCGGCCAAAGTAACATAATCAGACAGCCTAAATAAGATTTTTTTCAGGCATTGGGGAATTTTAAAATTTTTGGCTTGCAAGATAACAGTAGCTTTACATCAGTACTTTAACAGCACTGTGCTGTTTCTCTGTCCCTTGCTTAATGGCTTTGCAAGTAATCGACAGAAGGGAACTGTCCCACCCTGACCTGGTTTCCTAGATATTTTATAAAGATTCCCACAGGGAGTGACACCCAGTTACTTTCACACAAAACACTACTATTGTCACCACAAGTGGCTTAATTAAATTTGAATGAAACAAAAGGTTACGACAGGGCATGTTGCTGTAACTGTGGCTTTATAATGCTTTTGGGTTTGGCTGTGTGAAGCAGCCAGGCTGTGTGTCCATCCACCAGGCAGAGTGATGTGTGCCGGGCAAGGGGTGCTTTCGCTTGGCCTCCGGCGCACAGCCTGTGCCGACGCTTTGCTCAGGTCAGGCCTTTCTCCTGGCTCCAGAGAGACCTCGACAGTGCTAGATGTGGTTGTTATGGGTTTGTTGTTAGCTACGTTTCCAGCTTCGCTTTGGTAATGTTTGTGTACTGATAAGTGAGGAAATACATAACTTTTGCTACCAAGAAGTGATTAAACACTTGGCTGCTAAAAAACAGATTTCAGACAATAAGGCAATTTCCTGTCTCCTACAGTTCAGGTCATTCCCGAGGTTCCCATGTCTGTCCTGAGAACGGGGGTTTTGGGGATGTGGTTGCTCTCTTTCCTCTTTCTGCTGACAAATCTAATTCTACATTATTTTCTGTTTTAGGCATTTGTGCAGATTGCTTTTAATACACTTTCGGTAGAATGTAAAATACCACAGTTCTAAGAGATGCTGTATAAGAAGTGAAAATGTAAAATATTTTAGTAGAAGCTGATTGTTTTAAGCAAATAATAGAATTTCTATTTGTATTTTCTCTCTAAAAAGCCTTAGCCTTTGAGTTGTGGTCAAAAAAAAAAAAAGTTTAACTGGGATCTATTGTCATGACAAAGTAGAAATTCCCCTTTAATGCCCTTGAAATTGGGTTCATTTGCCTTACTTTCTCTGCTACAGTGTTTAAAGGTGGATTATTTTGTGTCAGTCAGTTCTCAAAATTCCCACATTCCCTAACATGTCTACATTTATGCACAAAATCTGTTTGTGTCTGCAAACAGACAGGTTTCTGCAAACTAAGGTAGACACCTGTTTGCCATTTCAGGTCTCTAGGATATTTGTGTCTTAACCTGTATATCTGAGGAAAAGTGCTTATTGAAAAATAATCTGAGATTATATCATAATGTGACATTATAGTTTTCTAACTCTTCAGTCCTTTAACCTTTTCCTCAGGTAGGGAATGTTTGGGTGGGTTTAAGCTGTATTTTGGAACAAACCTGGTGGGGGGGAGAACCACATATTTCTGTGGTGAAAAAGCCTTTGCAATGGAGAGCTGTTGTCCTGGCAGCTGGCCACGTTTTGCTTCAAATCTTCCAGAACTGTGAGTCTGGCGGGCACTCAGATGGGCCTTGGTTTCATTCTGGGTCCTGGGTGATGGCAGAGAGGACAAGCGTTACATCATTTCAGCTAACAGAAGAGCTATACTTCACATTGACAGAAGTTTTAAATTAGAAATACATGAAAGCTGTGGGCCTATTATACTAACCGCCTGGGAGATGAGGGATGAAGCGGTAATGGTGACATCTTGCATTGTGAATGCTACAGCCAGATACAGGTATCTTCCTCCTTTACGAAGAAGTTGGCCCAGCATGTCTGAGGGAAGCAGAAGTTGCAATTCTGACTGACCCTCACAGAGCCCTTGCTTTAACAAGCAAACTTGTGAATATGGTTTATGTTAAATTATGTCACGTGGGCAGCTAGAGAACTGTACTTACAGTGGTGCTAGCTAGCAATAGTTTGCTGCCAGACTGGGGAAGTGCATTAATCGATGATTCCTGTTGTAGGCTGGTACTTGTCGTACTTATTAAAAATTTGGCTGCTGGATTGAGGAGGTGCAGATGTAACCAGACTGGAATGAGCTGTAACTGCTTTGAAACGCAGGATTAGAATCTTAAAAAATCTTGAAAAGTTGAAGAAATGGTCTGAGATCAAGAGGATAAAATTTCTAAAAGCTACTAGAAAATTATGACCCTTCTAATGAAGGAGTGCAACACCCAGAGAAAATTGGGAATATGCTGCAGAAAATGATCTGGTGCTTCTAATGGACCACGCACCAAGCCATAGGGTGTCATGCTGACCCAAGGGGAGCTGATCCTGGGAGCCTGCGGTGTGTTGGGGACTGGGGTGGTTTCCTTCTCATCTAGTTGGTGCAGGTGAAACCCCAGCTAAAATATTTTGCCCAGTTTGGACCATGTGTTATAGGCAAGAGGCAGATAAACTAGAGCAAGTCCAGAGCAGACCAGCAAGAATGGTCAGAGCTTTAGAGAATGTGCCCTGTAGGAGAGGCTTAAATACCTTCACCTAATCTACCTTAGGGAAGACCCAAAGAGGAATGCTACATAGTTACCTGGAGCATAACCAGAACTGTTATTCATTTCACCTTCTCTCTAATAGTCTGTCTAACACTGCTAGATCAAATTCTGATCAGTTTTTCAAAGTTTGCATTTTGCCTTGGACATATGCTGCTCCTGTTTCAGCCCTGAAGAACAGCTTGTGTTTCCCAAGGTTGTGTCTGTTTCTGCTTAAGAAACAAACCGAGATACTGCCTTGCTTGTCTTGCATCACACTCTGGATTTGTTCATTTGACTGATACTAACTTAAAAGGAACCATGTGGTTATGCCACACTTAGAATTAGTCTTGTGTTGCTTACTTCCTCTGCCCCTTTGAATGAGTTACAAGAGCAGCTGTAAAAGGACCTGCGCAACAGCAAATACTCCTCTCTCTGATTGGCGTCCACCTCCCCATCCTGCCTGTACTCTCTGCCGTCCTCACTGGATTTACAATTCAGATAAAACGACTGCCCCAGGGTAAATTGCAGCTCAGATTAGAAAACATTGCAAAAGATGGCAGTGAGCTTCCTGCCATGGACTACACACCCAGATCATTAATAACAAGTTATGCTGATCAGCAAGTGCTCAGTGGAAGGCAGAGGCATTTCTCTCAGATTTTTTTTTTTTTTCCTTTTTCTCTGGTTGGTTTGTTTTTTAGCGAGGTAGGAAATAATTGCATATGGTAGGAAGCCTTTCCTGACAGGTGAGGGCTGTTGTGACCGGTGGGGCTGCCTCTGGGTCTGCTCGCTGCCTGCCTGACCGGCGGTGGGGCTGCAAGGGCTGGGCCGGCAGCTCTATCTCCTGCTTGGCTGTAGGCATCTGGGGTAGGAAGTTCACTGCCTGTCAGCCCAGATACAGCCCTGATAGTGGCCGAACAAGCGCAGCCGGTGTTGTTCAGGCAGGTGCCTCTGAATTTCACCCTGGTTGGAATGTGAAAACAGAGTCATTAATACGTGGCCATGTAAATAAACACTGATCTTCTACGTATGTTTCTCTGTCTTCTGTTGTGTTGGATGTTGGTGTAAAAGAGACTGTTACACCTCGTGATGTGCAATTTGCTGCCAAATTTTGTCTTCAACTCTCTGCCCTTCTCTTTGAAGCATGCTCCTTTTCATATTTGTTCACCTTTTTTTTTATTTACTTTTATTTTTCAAGACTCTCCCTTTCAATAATAAGGGCTGTTATGCACCTTCTTTGTTTTCAGCCAAAAGGTTTTGGAAATAAGAACTAGAGGTGCTGAAATCTGTTTTTTGCTGTGTGATATGCTGCCAGCAGCCTGGTTTGTTGGTTCTTTATGAGAGCTGTTAACTTTCCCTGCTGTCAGAAATCTTCCTAAAAAATGTTGCGCTAAAGATACATTTTTCTAATTCTAGTTGTTTGAACTGTTCAAGTCCATCTTGCTTGTTGACACTATCGAATGCCATATTGCTAAGACGTGCTGGTTGGTCAATTATTAGCGTTTTCAAATTGTAAATAAAAATGTAAAAAGTAAAAGCATTGTCTACCTATGGTAAACTGGTATGTGCAAGTGACCAGTTAAATAAACTGGGGAAAAAAATCAGGTTATCACTCTTTGGAGCTGCATTTGGCTTTACTAGTTAAGTGGCTGTGAATGCTAGCACTGGAAAATGCAATAGCTTTGAAGATTGCATGATGAGCTGGAAGAAAATAGACCCCAGGAGCCCAGAATTGCTGCCTTCTTGTACAGCATTGCATTTTGAGTTCAGGTACAGCTGCCATACGCTACTGTACAGTCATTCTGCTTAGGAAAGTTAGAAATGATGGGCTTAAATGATTCAGCTCTTTAAAAATAAATAAATAATAATTTAAAAATCTGGATTCTGACTCAGACCTGATGGCTAGTTCTGTATGAGCTCATTTACCCAGTACTGACTTCTAAAAGCCAAGTCTTAATTGGGTGTTGGTTAATAATTTACCTAATATAAAAATGTACTTTAGAACATATTTTAAAATATTCTGTGAAATGACCTTGAAATAACTTGACTCACCACTTACTTTAAAAAGCCAGTTTCTAAGCAGAAGCTTAGCTGATTTATTAGATTGTTGTAATTGTTGTTGTTTAGCTAAAAATTTTAGGTTCAGCGTAGTATTTCATCTCTGTAGACAGACCAGGCTGTAGCAACAGTGCTATTTTTTTTTTATTAAAGCGTATTACCAACTTCTTCCTGTAGTTGTTGACCAACTTATCTGCATGCTTTGGATGCCATAAAGCATGAGAAATCCCTTCCTCTGGGTCTGTAGACAAGTCGTCTACTGGCTGGTCAGCCCCTGACCCTGAAACCATGTAGAGGATTAATTATTTTCTTGCAATAGCAATCTTACGAGTGTCACTACTTGCAAGGCTCCCAAGACTTGTGGCTTGGTCTCAGCTTAGACTAAGCTGTGCTCGGAGGTGAGGCTCTTGGTGCCTTTGTTTCTTCATCTCTGTTCAGCAGTTCTCTGTTTCTGGATGAATTGTTTTGTTTCATGGTTTTATTTTGGGGTTTTTTTGCTAAGTTTTTAAGGATAGCCTTAAAGCATTATCTCAGTAGGACAGGCATAAGCCTACAAAAAAAAAAAAGCAAGGTACTTAATGCTGCCAACCATATTCATGACTGGGATAGTCAGGCAACATTCTTTCTGCAAGGTTTATCTCGTTTTCATTTTGATTGTTTAAGCAACTGGCCAAAAAAAAGAAAAGAAACCAATCTCTTCTGGGTTTTGGGTGTGGGTTTTTTTTTTCCCTGTTTTGATTACAATGAAAGACAGATAAGAAAACAGCAAATATGCTCTTAATTCCAAAGGATGTTAGAGGGTTTATTTTGTGCTTTATTTGAGGAGATTTTTGGATTAAAGCACTTGCCTGATTTCTGGTGGATAATCTGTTTATTAAAAAAAGTAGAACATTTTTTGTCAGATGATGTGCCAGTGTTCTTCAGATAACTGTAACTGTGGTGCAGGGAAACTGAAAGTTTCTAGAGATACTTTTCTGTATTATGTCTACCAACTGCAATTTTTAAAAATTTATTTATGTAAATTGTTATAAAAGCTCTGAGATCACGTCAACATGTTTAAATATGACCAATGCCGCCTGAGAGAGCTCTTCAGAAAAGCTCCAAATAACAAAGTCCTGACAGCTTTGGTGCATCAACGAAGGAACTCTTGACCTTCTAGCACACTGAATGCCTACAGCCTTTCTTTAATGTGTTGCATAGCAGACCATAAGTTTCAGATGTCTTTCATACCGTTGTTTTAATTTCAAACTATGGAAAGGTTTTTATACGCAAATCTATTATTAGTACATATATCCGAGAGACAGAGAGGATGGACAAGTGTGTCCAAATTCATCCAGGAAAAATGAAGGCACGTGGTTTTTTCCATGCAGAAGCTTATCTTCCAAAAAAGAGAAAAAAATCCCAGTAAAGATGAGCCAAATGAATGGAATAAATGTACTAATGTTTCACTTCTGGCATTTTGACCCAATAAAACAGGAGGGCAATAAAGATAGATCCTCTGATCCCTGGATTGTGCTGTATCCAGCTGCAAGCGCAGCAACTGCAGGGTGCAGTGCTGGGGAAAGAGCTCTGTCCAAAATCAGCCTGGATTAGGTAGCCTCAAATCCATGTTACAGTCTTTTAAGAAGAAAAATAGCAATGTCTTCATTTTTGCCAACTGCTGATAGGGGTGCTTTTGGTAGGAGATGACAAAACTGCATATTTCTGAGGTGCTCAGCTGGGGGTACAAAGGGTAAAATACTGGTAGGATGGAAAGCAGAAGTGGACTTGTCGTGTTGCACTTCCCACACTGGAACAGGGCTTTGTTGCTGCGGTTGGTTGGCAATTAGGGATGCGTGAGCCTCGCTGTTCCCAGCTGCCTTTGCGCTTCCCCAACAGTGGTATTTATGTGGTGTTCACTCTCCAAAAATGTCCATTAAGCAAGATCCAGCTAGTCTTAATAATATTTTAAGGTAGATTTTGGAACTATCTGTAGTGCATTTAAGTAGTGTTCACATAACCCTTTGGAGAGTTAGGACCTCTCATTAAAATGCATTTAACTGAATATTATTTTTGTCAAATGAAACATTTTTTAACCTTACTAATTTTATAAGGAGCTCATAAAACAGTATAATACAGGAAAATATGCTTTTAAAGATTACTTAATTTTGTAGGGCAAGTTTAATTAGCTCCTATACCTTCTCCTCCCCCTTAATGTGATGGAAGAATTTTTTTTTTCTTTTTTTCCTTTTAATATTTGCATGTAGTATAGATCTGTTAACCACAGAAATTTTGGGTATATGTTTCAGTATCTGGCCTCTTTCTAAAAATGAAGAAAAGAATTCTTGTTTTAGGTTGGCACTGTCCCTTTTCTATATATGTAGGTAGTCAAATGGACACCTTCCAAATCACTGTCATATTTAGCTACAGTTATCATCACTGTTCTTGACAGGGTCATGTTCTGTTGCCTTTTAGTAAAACCAGTTGTATAGGTATGGCAGCGTTCAATAAGCCAGGCAACGAGTACAAGCATCTCGTGCAACGCAGGGCATGTTACTGTCAAGAGAGTGCTATACTTGCATAGCTCTAATGTGTCTGATAACCAAGCTATCTTATAGCGACACATCCTTCATTGGTGCCAGTGGCTGGGCTGGTTTGTAGAAAAGGAGATGACAAGCACTTTGTATGGGGGTCTTCGTCTAGAGAAGCAGTGAGTGCCTGAATAGAGTCGCTGAGTTTAGGGGAGCAACCATATATTGGAGTGCTTTGGTAGACCAGGGCCATAGCAAGACTAGGCTCGCATCTTAGATTGACAAAACACGTCATGCCTATTGTGAGCTTAACCTTTTTTCTTTTTTGTTTTTTTTTGGTTTTTTTTTTTTTTTTTTTTTTTTTTTTTTTTTTTCTAGAGAAGCAGTGAGTGCCTGAATAGAGTCGCTGAGTTTAGGGGAGCAACCATATATTGGAGTGCTTTGGTAGACCAGGGCCATAGCAAGACTAGGCTCGCATCTTAGATTGACAAAACACGTCATGCCTATTGTGAGCTTAACCTTTTTTCTTTTTTGTTTTTTTTTGGTTTTTTTTTTTTTTTAATAAAGCTTTAGCTCTTGACATTTTTAACGTTGTCTGAAGTGGCATATGGAATTTTATTTTTCAGTGACTTCAGTTATAATGCTTCAAACTTTAAAAACTATATTGACTATTCAGTGGATTCAGGGTACATTTGACTGCAGCGTTGTATCCAGTGGCTGTCAATGAATTTATGTGATAAAATCTGAGACTACAAATGTGAGATGAACTGTAAGTCAGTAAGTCAGGAATGTCCTACTGAGCAGTCCTAATTTTGCCAGAAGCATTTTCATGTCTAGTAAAGGGGATGAAGTGAAAAGCGTTGTGGTGGAGAGAGCTTTCCGCTGCAGCTTCTGGTAGCTGTCTGCCTTAGCTGCTTATGCAGCTGTTTCTCTTTGGAGCCTTTCCAGAGAAACAGTCATTGCTGATCCAGAAAATGTGTTGTTTCATTACATTTCGTGCCTATCTCGTGTTGCATCACATTTAGCTCTATCACGAATAAACACTTGCCCAAATCCATGTAGGACGTAATCCTGTGGAGTCAGTCAGATTAATCCTTGGTGCATCCCTGTCGCTTTGGATGTTGTATGAAGGCCAGGGCTGGTGTGAAGTCCCAGATCCAGTGACTACGGAAATGAACACACCTGAGGCCCAGAGCAAACGATGGAAGAGGGTTTGCCATGGAAGGGCAAAGCATTCTGTCCCTCTGCATCCTGCAGGCTGTCTGGGCGCGGGCAGAGCCTCCTATCACTGCGTGGGGAGGCCCACAGCTGCTGGGGGCACCTGCAGTACCAGGCAGCGGCTTTGAAGTGCGTGGGGAAAGCCACCCCTTGGTGCTCGTTTCTACAGCATGATCCATTCCTATAGGTTTTGATTTCCAATTGGTGATTTGGATAAATATTACATATAAGCTAAAGGAAGCTAAATAATTTAGGCAGATGGTTTTCACTATTTTTTCACTAGTATACATGTGCATTTCCACTGAAGAGTAGAAGTGGTGCTTCTGATTTGGCATGCCCTCGGACAACAAAGGGTGTCTCTGTGTCTATCCAGTTGCTGTTGAGCTGGAGTCTAAAATTACTCTCCTCTTTTTCACCTCCAAAACAACCGAAAGGCAGAAATGAGAAAACCTTGAATTCCTGGAGTGATTGTAGCTTCTGTCTTCATCCCAAGAACATAGGGGGGGGTGGATCATAATTGAATACACTTTTATTTTCCAGGACTAATTTAATGGTTTGGTACCTTGGGCAGGAGAAGAGTGAGGGATTTAGAGTTGGATGATAACAGTGTAATGCATTGAGCTACAATGGGATTTGTCTATTCTTAACTGTGCAAAGAGATGCTGTTCGGTTGCATCCCCCGCCCACATGCTACTACCAACTCGTAGATCCCTTGACTGTGAGCATGTAAATGCCGAGAGCTGGTTTTTTACATTTTTCAAGGTAAATGAGTAGATTCTGCCTTTCAATTATTAAAGTGGATGAGATTTTTGTGACTAGGTCATTGTGGAGTGTTATTCTGTTTTTTGTTAAACACAGTGCTTGTATTCTTGCTCTCTCCCTCCTTTCTCTCAAAACCTCAGTTGTTTCGGTAAGCTTACTTTACTGTGTGAAAACCAATGGAGGCGTTCTGCAAATTCTCAGCTGTTAAATTGCATGTGGTTTTTCCAGATTGGGATATAGGTGCTTGGATTCACAGGCTGCAGATTTAATAGTGAGGGATGGGAGGGGTTGCAAGAGACCTCTGCTTCACATCCCTCTCTCCCTTTCCTCTCCTTCTATTTTGTAAGTCATATATTTGTACATTCTATATGGGAGATCATATCGAAAACCTGCGCCTGGCACAAAAGTCATTCTGCTTTTGGAGAGGTAACTTGTGCTGCCATATAGCTCAGCACTAAGTGCTCTTATTCAGTGTAGAAACACCTTCTGGAGATTTTCAAGGCATTGCTGTTCTTAAACATACTAACAGAGAGAAAGTAGCATTTCTTGCAGTCAGTTTGACCTTTGAGTAGAATCAAGCTTATGAGACTTACCAAATGCTGTGTATGTTTATATTATTACAAGTGAAACTTTCTGATATCTTTTAATTGTACCGGGAAAAAAATACATGACATTTCTGCTCTATTTCAGTCTGAAGATAAGTCATGCAATGAGTAGAATGTGCTTGGTTATAGTGTGGGACAAGATTTATACAGAAACAAATAGTTATCTTTTAAGGAAAAGTACAGTACTTTTTAACAGTACTGTAGAAACGTATTTACTCAGCAGCTTAAGCAGTCAACTTTTATAAAATATGCATGGGCTTATTAGTGTTTTATTTTGAAGTACAAAAATTTCCATCCTTGACTTACTTTTTATAATTTTAAACTGAAATAGTCCTGAGTTTGTCACTAGGTAACTATTATTGGCCTATAAACTCGCATTAGTCCTCTTCAATGGGAATTTTATAACTGGTATTCTAAAAATGCTCTTGCAGAAGTTTAACTCAAACCAGTGTGTCTATTTACTTACGATAATTTATATCATAACTTTAAACTTTTCATTGTTGCATTTATTCTAATCGGTAATTAGTATCGTTCATATCGAGGACATTTGCAAGAAGAATAGATGAATTTAGCTCGCATAAAATTCTCATGAAAAATACTCACAGTGACCATTACTGTTAGGAGTTCGTGTTTATGGGCACTCTCTTCAGTACTGCCAGTTACTGCGTAGCTGGAGTTCGGTGCAGGAAATTTGATGCATGTAACTTTACCTGGTCCTGCTGCTGACGAGGTGATGGAGCACAGGTGTGCCCCTGCGGGGCAGGCCACTGTCTGGGTGTGTGCAGGGTGTTCACGGTGCCCAGCTTTTCTCCCCTTGGCTGGGGAACTCGTGGGCGCAGCACTGGGCTGCGGTGAGGGGCAGGGCCAGGGAACGATCAGGTTGGAGTCCTTGTCATGGCTTCCTTTCTCAGTGTGTGCATGTCCTCTTCTAGAGGACGTGTGCTCAATATTTCAAGCATTTGTAAGATCTTTGGATGAAATATGTGCAAAGATAAATTATTTTCATAAAGGATAAAGGAGGAAACTTGGCATTTTAAAATCACATGCTTTAATTTGCCACATGAATGCGTAACTGTGTTGTTTTCTCCCTCCTCATTTATTCTTTCTGTACTTTTGCCTGCTCCTGTCTTGTAACGTAGGTGCTGTTCTTGGGGAGTGTATTAAATTTAATGAAGCTTCTCATTTGACAGGAAGTATTTACATACATTTGCAGGCAGAAGATCAGCCCTTTATAGCATGCAGTTTTCACTGAGAAAAACGCCTTCTCTCAGGATTGCTATCTTGCACTAACATGGTATACGCTTGGTAGTAAAACAGGATGTAACATCCAACATGATTCTTCAGGCACGTCACAGAGGTCTAGTCATGATCTTGTTCTTGGATAAGCTGCCCTGAAACCTATACAAGTCTTTCTCCCTTCGTTTCCAGCCTGAACAAGAAATATGCAAAAGCTCCTTGTCAGTCCTCTTCAGCAACTGTTACTTTGATTAATTTGCGGAAGATGCTTTGAAAAGTCAAGTTACCCTTTACCTTTTTAGGGGATGATCTGGCACCATTAAAAGACAGTTCAGCTGTGAATGGTGATGTGGATGTCAAGAAACTGTTGGCGTTTGTCCAGCCCTGTTTGTTAGATTTCAGGATTGATTATTCAGGTCTTCCTTATGTGATGTCAGTTGTCACAATCTGTGTTAAATTGCAAGAAATTAATTTCAAAAGCAGCCCCTTATGAGCCAGGAGACTCGGGTAACAGGAGGTGAAAACAGGAAGCCATTCAAGGTTTGCTCTAGGCTGACTACAAGAAGGTTTCTCCTGTGACTTTGTTTGCAAGTAGAGAGCTGGGGAGGACGGGCAGGGACAGGATAGTGGTATGGTCCCTTTCCTTACTTAACAAAGGTAGGAACATAAACACAGTAAGAATTACCTTTGCAAGGGTTTTGTGCTGGTTTTGACCCCCCAGAAGATGACAAAGTGCCAAGAATAAGCTCTGTGCCAGCAGGAAGTGTCCTTAATAAATCAAAGAGTAAATAGTTCTCAGACATAGATAAATATGTTTATGGAAGGTAACCATGGATGATAGCAAATATACAACCATTTTTCACAGTGTCTCTAGGCAATTAGGAAGATATTTTGTCAATGGTGATAGGAGGAGGGGAGAGGGCAGAATCCTCCTTAAAATTTCAACATGCTGTGTTGCAGAGCATCAGGAGGAACTAACTGTTTTCTGTGTGGGTTTTATTACTTGGCAGGATCCACTATGACTAAATCTCAAAAGACTTTTTTTAAAAGTTGCATTTATTTATATATAATACAGTTAGTTAGCCAAAAAACCAACCCCACCTTATCAAACCATGTATGGTCTTTATTTGTAAAATGTTTCTAACTGCTTGCTAAACATTACTGGAGAACTGTGTAGCTGTGAAGGCAGCCACTTACTTGTCAGAGCTCAGAGTTCCCATGTTAATCACAACAAGCATGTGTAGAAAAGAGCTGACCCAGACTCCACCAGTGATCCTCTTCAGTCAGGATAACATCTGCACTCCATTTTCTTCCTTTATATAATTACCTCTGTTGATGTTTTCTTAATATTTAGCATGCAGTGAGGACTGTTCTTGTGAAATTATGAATTAAATATGTTCTTTTAGGAGGAAGAAAGCCAAGTGGCTAATGCAACAACCTAACTTTAACTTATTTAATATTTAATAATAAAGCAGGGCAAAAGCACCTCACAGGAGCTTTTCTTTCAGTGGGAATTTATTTGAATTATTTATTCAATTTTTAAAAAATTTTTTGCACTTTTATGATTGGGTTGGACAAAAGTCATGGGCAAAAGTCAGCCCCAGATAATTTTTGCTTAAGTTGTTAAACTTGAAAACAAATGACGAACAAACCAAAATAAATAAATGACTCTATTTTATGAAATTGAAATGTAATGGGAACCAGACTCATATCCAACGAGCCTCCAGATACAGTCCGTGCTTGCTTTGAAACTGTAATCACTGTCTGGCTATGCGTGCAGGACGCACAGGAGCATGTCTGGCGTGTGAGATAATGGGTTTGAATTTGCAACGTGTCACAGCTCAGCCTCGCAGCCAGAGCTCTCCCCTCTGCTCAGGCCCACCTTGTCCCTCCCTGCCCGAGCTCGGTGCTTGAACTGATGGCATAGATTTTGTGAAGCCTGTGTGGGTTTTGGGGGGGTTTGGTGGGGCGGTGGGTTTTGGGGGGAGGTGTGGAACAGCAATGTTGTCCACCTATAAGACTGTTTCTAATCAGTTTTTAGTGATCAGGCAGGAAAATGTAAGCGTTAGATATGTTTGGGTTTTAATTAGTTTGCTTTCTGGAAATCCTTTGCTTGTTAGTCTGTGAAAACTTAAAGCTGTCAACTAAAATTTGGGTGAGAATTCTCTGCAATAATTTCTGAAGTGGTTCTTCTGAGGGTGCCCAAACTTAGATTTAAGCTCCTAAAATGTGATTGTCCTGAAGGTGAGGATGTTGACTGCTGGGTGAAATGGAATAGGACAGGCCAAGTTCCCCGGCTCTGGTGAAGCAGGACAAGTCTGCTGACTTCTCTTGACATGCCCTGCTTTACAGCAGTAGGTGAACTAGGCTGTTATATTCAGGATACTCCCTCACTTGAAAGAGAGAGTAACTAATACTGTAAGACTACTGGCTTATCATAGATTTGTCTAAGAAGTCTAGCAAAGGTACACCAATTTCCTCTTTAAAACAAAAAAAGCCTACACCAAGACCACTTACTTCCTTTCCCTTCCCTTTTATGTAGCTGTAAACCTGTTTACTGCAAGCACTTTTGAAATGCTAAATTTAAGTTAGAAATGTACGAGCAGATGCTCAAAAGTGTTTGGCGCTTTGCTGTTTCTTGTTACATCTTTTTATCAGATGCTTTTATGTCTGTATGAAGCACAGTTCATCATCTTGTATAAATTGACTGAACACCACATGCGAACAAAATGTGAATGTTTATTGATTTAAATAGATTACTTGAATACACTCTCAGTAGCATAAGTCTGGTTGAATATCAAGTCGTATCAATAGAGTAAGTTAGAAACTATGTGGAAGTCAATACAAACCCCCGTGTAAGACTCCTTCTTTTCTCTGCTAGTGTTTAATTATTGGAGGTGGCCCATGTGGCTTTTTGGCTGCTTTTGAAACTTGCCTCCCCCGGGCGCGAAAGGTGAGCCTTGCCTTCCTGGGAGCCAAAGTCGTCATTGTGGAGAAGCGGGACACTTTTTCAAGAAACAATGTGTTGCATCTCTGGCCATTTACAATCCACGACCTCAGGGGACTGGGAGCAAAGAAATTTTATGGAAAATTCTGTGCAGGATCTATTGATCACATCAGTAAGTATCTGAGGGCATGGGCACTGTTCAGATAAGAGGTGTACTGAGGTCAGATTAATGGAGACTTTCTTGATTTGGCAGAAAGCTCATCTGCCTTAAACATGCGCGAGCGCGTGTGTGCACACAGAGGAAAAAAATGGTGTCTCATTTAAGCAAAATGGCAATTGAACAAATGAGTCTTATGGAGCAGCTTTTTTGTTAGTCTGGATTTGTTAAGCAATAGGTTTTTATTACGAAGTATGAAGAATATTGATATTCATTCTAGTATGTTGAAGGTAGACACAACCCTTAGTCTAATGAGAAAACATGTAAAAGTGGGATATTTTACAGGGAAATATGCTGTAAAATTTTCTATCCTAAAATGGTCAACATATTGCTTAGCAGATCCTTTAAATATCGTTAAGAAGGAAAGCTCTAAAAAAAGTATTCTGAGAAACTCACTGAAATGAGTTTTATTACCTGTGAGATTGTGCTGGAAGAGAACAACATCCTGTGGTGGTTGCAGCATTCGCATTCGTCACAGTGTGGGAAATAACAATGCTGCATGCTTGTGTTAACAATGAATATCAGTTGGGTGGCGTGCTGATAGCAGCTGTGATTACTTACATGTTAAATACATCTTTGTTACTCGCTGTCTACAGGTATTCGACAACTTCAACTTATCCTCTTCAAAGTTGCACTTATACTAGGAGTTGAAATCCACGTGAATCTAGAATTCGTGAAAGTCCTGGAACCTCCTGAAGATCAAGAAAACCAAAGTATTGTTTATCATAATGTAGTTCTGTTCACAGTAACTTCTTTCTATGTCAGGCATTATGTGAAATCATTCAAGGTTAAAGAAATGGGAGTTTTTTGCCCTTTTAATTCAGCTAGGTTTGCTATATGCAGTCATAGGCTGAATAAGTATCATTGTGACAGCACTGACAATTCTTAAAATACGACCCAGTCTGAGAAGTTGAGGTTTTGCACTATGCCTTCTGGCACGTGTTTGAGGCTTTGTAGGGAGTCTGGTGTGGCTTTTTGGTATCTTCTTGCAAAAACAATTTCTGATTGATAATATAAATATTGAGGATGGATTAAGCTCCCTGGGCCTCACTTTGCTTTCACATTTGATACAACTCCCACACAGAGTCTTATCAGCCATCTTATGCAAGATTTTTATATAAAATAGAGAAAGATTTCTCTTTCTTTTTTTCTATTTTTTTTTTCCAAGATTAGCATTTAGGGTGTAGTAGGAATAGAATATTTTAAAATTTTACTTTAATTAAAGTACTGTGCTATCTGTCTTTAAATGGTCATATAGTGACAGTAGAATAAATATATTGTTTTAAGTAGTTAAAGCATATATAATTTTAAAATATGGACAATACAAACATTTTCACATAATCAGCTTTGTGTTAATGCAAAGATTAAATTTAGCTTTGTGAGTATAGATTCATAGAATCATAGAATAGTTTGGGTTGGAAAGGACCTCTAAAGATCATCTAGTCCAACCTCCCTGCAAGGAGCAGGGACATCTTCAACTAGAGCAGGTTGCTCAGAGCCCCGTCCAACCTGACCTTGCATCCACCACCTCTCTGGGCAACCTCTTCCAGTGTTTCACCACCCTCAGCGTAAAACATTTCTTCCTTCTATCTAGTCTAAATCTACCCCCCTTTAGTTGAAAGCCATTCCCCCTTGTCCTGTCGCAACAGGCCCTGCTAAAAAGTCTGCCGCCATCTTTTTTATAAGCCCCCTAGTACTGATAGGCTGCAATAAGGTCTCCCCCCC
>NW_008796218.1:8267590-8272706 GCF_000699145.1 Aptenodytes forsteri
CTATAGAGGGCCTCATCCGCTCGGTCTTCCTGGTCAGGTGGCCTGTAGCAGACCCCCACCATAATGTCACCTGTCCCTGCCTTCCCTTTAATCCTGACCCACAAGCTCTCGGTCTGCTCCTCATCCATCCCTGGGCAGAGCTCCATGCATTCCAGCTGGTCATTGACATAGAGGGTGACACCCCCTCCTCGTCTCCCCTGCCTGTCCTTCCTAAAGAGCCCGTATCCTTCCATCCCAACACTCCAATCATAGGAGCCATCCCACCACATCTCTGTGATGCCAATAAGGTTGTAGCCCTGCAGGCGTGCGCACGGCTCTACCTCCTCTTGTTTATTCCCCATGCTACGTGCGTTTGCATGGAGGCATTTAAGTTGGGCCCCCGATGAAGCTGTCTTACTGGTTGGAGTTCCTTTGTGCTGCTCTTCAGGTGCTCTCCTGAGTATGCTTCCGTTTAATTTCTATTTAGAAGACAAATAAAAGTATTGACAGTGGAATGCTATTTTTCTTCTTTTAAAACCCAGCCCTTCCTTGTTGTTACCGCATATGTACAGCATATGTACTGTCTTGATAAGGTCATTGTGGGGCTATTTCTGTGAGAACGAAGTGCTTAAGCATATTGTTGTGATATGGGTCTGAGAGGAAGTTTAGTGCATTAGGTGATCCAGATGAAGGCTTCCATTTTTTTTGTTGTCAGTTTACGAGCTTGACACCTTGCTAATACAGCCTGAACATATCTTTGACTGCAGCAGAACTTCCCTGCATCAAACTGAGGCAGGATTCAGCTCTGTTTGAATGAGAAATGGACCATTTATCTTAATGCCCTTTCTTCAGACTCTGAAAGCACTTCTCCATTGTATTACTGAGGAATTAATAAATTATTTTTTTGTGTGTTTTCAGAGATAGGTTGGAGAGCTGAATTTCTCCCCACGGATCACCCTTTATCAGAGTATGAATTTGATGTTATTATTGGTGCAGATGGCCGCAGGAACACATTAGAAGGTAGGTGAATGTGTGCTTTTAGCCTTATTAATGGTCTTTAGGATATTTTGGAAGGCCTGAAAGTCAGGGGAGAACACAAAGCGACAGGCTACCTTTCAATCCACTGAAGTCTGTGTGGAAACTATTTTTTATGTGGTATCGTCTGCTTTTGTTGTTAAGTTGTAGCTCAAAATAAAGATGTGTAATGTCATTACTGATTGTCAGCACTGTATATCTGCATTGCGTCTAAAATGCATCATGATGCCATTGGGCTTGCTTCAAGGTTAAGTAATTATATGATAATTTAACTTTAAGGAAGCTGACAAGATACATATCAGGAATTGCATAGCCTTTGCTATTGTGCCATAGATTTGCACTGTGTGTTTGAACTAATGACCAAAATGTGACTGCCGGGTATAACAAAGGCATTAGAGGTATCGCTCTTTTATAGAGGTGACTTAATTTCAGAAGCAGTTACTTTGGAAACGATACCAAAAGATAATACATCACTTGGGGGTGGGGGCAGGAAGAGGGAGGAAATGCTTTATGAACTTGAGCCATTGCTGAGAATTCAGACCACCTGAGCTGTCTTTGTTAGCAAGACACTAGCTAAGCTGCTCCCATATCAAATGAACAAACCTGTTACTTAATTATATATTCTCCTTGTAGCTTTTATTATATCCATGTTAGTTTCAGTTCACTAAATACAGCATTTCCTTTTTTTATTAGCTTCATCGTTTGTCTGCTTATTCTTATATCTGCCAAGCACAATATGCTTAGAGTTAATTCCTTGTAACGCTCTATTAGAAAATTCCCCACACTGTCGTCTAGCTGTCCCCCATAAAAGACTGTTTAAGTAGTCAGGTATCAGCAAAACGAAATTATTCTTACCACAGCTGCAGACTCTATTGAGAAGTTAATGGTTATCATAGTACCAGGATCTAAGCGAATATATGGTGCACTGAAGATTGACAATACCAGCTTCCACACGTAAACATATTAAGTTTACCCCAGTGAAATAACAAGAGTGCATTAAGAAGCAGAGACAAAAAATTCATAGCTGATTTATTTCTTCTTAGAAAATACATGTATTCTCTGAAAAGTCATCTTCAGTTGGCTTAAAATACTCTAAGGGCCTTCTGTCCTACTTCAGAATTTACTTACAGATAAGGGGAATATGCAGAGGGTAAAACTTAAATGTGTGATTGCAAGAGTGTGGCTTAGTGGGCTTTTTTGTGAAAAGAGGGAGCTAGGATGGAGCGAGAGAGCAAGTAACTTTGCAGTCAGTCTCACCTTGGAAATATAACAGTTAAGCCACTGAATATTTTTCAACCCCAAATACCTTTGAAAAACCTCATTAGCTGGTAGTGTGTGCACTTAAGCACTGTTATAGAGGTTTCTATTTTTCAGATCTTTCTCTGCTGCTTTTGACTGCTGATCTCTTGCATGTTTTTTCATAAGCTGTTTACCATCTATATAATGAAAATCTTGTTTGCTATTTAGCATGTTAAAAATGTTTCCCTCCATTAAATTTGATCTGCTCTATTTCCGGTCTGTTTTTCTTTAGTCATCATTTGTCCTTAACTTCTTCCCTTGTTCAACTTCTTCCCATAGTTCCCCTCCAGACCTTTTTTTTTTTTTTTTTTTTTTATAAATGAGACTTTATCTTGAACGCAGTACAGCTCCAGTTTTGCAGCTGGAAGTGTGGAGAAAAGACTGCCTGCATTCAAGGGAATTTTGGAGGAATGACAGAATCTGCTGATGGTGTGTTGTTTGATGAACTGTAGGACTAGACGTAGGAAAGAGATTGAGCTGACCCTCCCTGAAAGTCCGATGTGAAGTTTCCAGTGTTTTTAATTCTTTTCTTTGCTTACCAGGTTTCAGAAGGAAGGAGTTTCGTGGTAAGCTGGCTATAGCTATCACTGCTAATTTTATAAACAGAAATACAACTGCAGAAGCCAAGGTAGAAGAAATTAGTGGTGTTGCTTTCATCTTCAATCAGAAGTTCTTCCAGGACCTTAAAGAGGAAACGGGTGGGTACATCCTCATTTTTTCCACAACCAAATACAAGAGGCAGTAGAAGAACTCTTTATGTGCCAGGCCACCCTCCTATTCCTGTTAACATCAATTTAAATATATTGTATAAAAAACCCCCAATTGATAAAATGCTGTTGAGGTCAGAATCTTGCAGATGGAGGTGCCCAATTATGGTACAGTGGGATTTTTTTTTAGCATGGGCGTTGCCACATCATAGCTTGTTTTAATGTTTAAATTTTCCTCAACTGTAAAAATGTCTGCTATGTTGAACAAATTTAGAAGAGCATATTCAATTTCCCTTAAGACATGGTTTGTTTTGTTTGTATCCGTTCACATACTGAACAGCTTAAACCCTGTGAAAAAGGCTCTGCCCTTCTGGGAGGAGTTTATTCTTGCTTTTTGATGTGTAGATCTGATAAGCTGAAAAGAACTAGACAGGAATTTGTCATAAATACTTAAAATATAAACTGTGAAATACATCTGTATGAAAAGGGGTTTCAGAATAGTTGCATCCACTGTCAGTACAGCAATTCCATTCTTGATTTACAGATTATTATTATTATTATTATTATTATTATTATTGAAACCAAAACTCCTGGTTACACACAGTGCCAGAGCCCTAGCAACCTAAAAAGCACTTTGTTCCCTTGGTTCCCCTTTTCTACCTCAGAAGATTGTAAAGGCTGTAGTTAACTGGCTATTCCTTAAAAGGATGCTAAATAACTTTAAATTATTGTGCTGGTTTTGGCTGGGATAGAGTTAATTTTCTTCACAGTAGCCAGCATGGGGCTATGTTTTGGATTTGTGCTGAAAACAGTGTTGATAACACAGGGATGTTTTCGTTACTGCTGAGCAGTGCTGACACAGAGTCAAGGCCTTTTCTGCCTCTCACACCACCCCCACCAGCTGAGACAAACTCTTGTTGCATAAGGCCGATCTCCTCTCTTGGTTTGTTTTGTTTTAGAGCATCTGGTCCACTAATGCTTCATCCCAGCTGGGAAAGTGAATGTATCTCAAAAAAGGAAATGCACCTATGGGGATCAATCACATGTTATTAGTCAATGACACAGACAATGCACTGTACTTCATAACAAATGTATTATCTCTTTTCAGGAATTGACCTGGAGAATATTGTTTACTATAAAGATAGCACTCATTATTTTGTGATGACAGCAAAAAAACAGAGTCTTCTGGACAAAGGAGTAATTATTAATGTATGTAAAAATGCTAGCTAAACCCCAATTTTATTTACTTGGCACAGAATAAGTGTGAACATCTGCATAAATGTTGTTGCATGTTATAGAGGGTGTTTATAGACTTACTAGATTGCTTCATTAAAGCTCAGATCACTTACATCTTACTCTGACTCTTTTTGTTTTTCCCTCCAGTCAGCACAAAGGTTCTGTAGAGAACTGAAAACAATACTTCCTAAATTTGTCAGTTCTGAAACTGGCTGAAATGGGATCTTGACTCACCTTGGAAATATGTGGTGTGGTCATCACACCAGAAAATAAAAACCTCATTTATTTAAAGATGAACTTAGCACAGCTATGTCCAGTTTTATCAGGCAAATAAGGTAGCATTAAAACCTACCCCAGGCTAAACTGCAAATTCTCTAAAGTGGGTGAAACATGATAGTAGGAGGCTATAAACACGATGGCCTGAACTTTCAGCAGTACTTGGGAATTTGAGGCCTCTTGCGTGCACACTTTCTCTCTCACTCTCTTTTTTCCTCCTTCTTCTGTAAGATATGGGGGTTTGTTTTCTTTTGTTTCTAGAAAGTGTTTTGGCACCATTTAAATTTCTCTTCCTGGAAACCCAAGAGAGGTCAATTTTTCTTGCAAAGTAAGACAGTGCCAAAAGAGCCGACCATAACTTCCCGAAGGAAGTGCTTGTGGGGAGCTATCAGAAGGCTTCTTGGCTTTCTGATGGGACCACTTAGCTCAGTGCCATGATTTCCTGCCCTTTTGGAGGACAGGGGCTCCCAGGGCAGAGCAGCTGGTCTTGCCTCGCTGGGGCGGGAGAGGGGAAGGGCAGCAGCCCCCAGCAGTGGCAGGGGCGGGGGGGGGGGGGGGAGGGGGGCCCCGGGGGGGAGGGGGCC
>NW_008796218.1:8272842-8275619 GCF_000699145.1 Aptenodytes forsteri
GCAGTGGGTGGGGGTGGGGGGGGAGAGCGGGAGGTGGGCTGTGGGCTTGAGGGGCTGGTGTTTGTAGGTGGGGGCAGTCACAGGAGATCTCTGGGGAGTTCGGAGAAGAGGAGCAAGCAGCAGCTGTGGCCCGTCAGGGCTGTTTTCCTGACCTGCTCAGGTCTGAGTAGAAAGAAAAAAAAAGTCTGTCTAAAACAACTGGGCTAATAGCGGTTCTGTGGTATCATCCCTGCGATCAGGGGTCTCATCCACGATTAAGCTGTAAATAGAAACTGCCTTATTAATAATCACTGGCTTTAAGTAGGATGACCTGTAAAGGCAGGGTCCTTCACCACACTGGCCAAAAAAAAAACCCAACCCAGCCCAAAACAGAACAACAGAAAAGCTGATATGATCCAAGTTTGAATGTGTTCTTACTGAGATGTTAAGTCCAAACCTTCAGGCTGAGACCCACATGTTGCGTCATCAGTACATTGGTATTTCTGCTCTCGTGTGGTTTCAGATGTGGGGTGCACACATGCAAAAAAGCATTACAGTGATGATGATAACATCTTTTGATGGGAGGGAAGTAATGTTATGAAAATAACATATAACCGAGGAACTGGGAGGCACTATAATACTGTATTGCAAATAAATATGCTTATTCAGCATTGGCATAGAGAGTTCCTGTTTGGTACAGTACAGGTACAGTAACCTATGTTTGTGTATTAACTTTTTGGAGGAGATTACAAATCTCACTTGGTTCTTTATGCTGTGAGATGTGTGGTTGCCACTCATCAGATTGCAGTGTTCCAATCCAGAGAGGATAGCTGGAGTATCTAATCCTACATGCTTCTCTCCTTGCAGGACTATATTGATACTGAGTTGCTCCTCTGTGGGGAAAATGTGAACCAGAGCAATTTGCTGTCCTATGCCAGAGAAGCTGCTGACTTTGCAACTAATTACCAGCTGCCTGCCTTGGATTTTGCAATTAATCACTATGGGCAACCAGATGTAGCAATGTTTGATTTTACTTCCATGTATGCATCTGAAAATGCTGCACTAGTGAGAGAGAGGCACAGACATCAGCTCCTGGTGGCACTTGTTGGAGATAGTTTGCTTGAGGTATGTCTTCCAAGTAGTCGTTTGTTTGTTTTTGTTTTTTTTTCTTTCTTAATCCAGCCATTCAATCTACCCTCCAAAATAAACCGTCCTCTCTTACATGTCCTGAAACAATGGTACTTTCTTTGGAATAGATTTTTTTTTTCCTTTTTTCTTTTTTTTATGCCATAGTTTGTCATAACTAATGCTTGGCTGGCAGTCTCTGGCTGAGATCCTGTTTTGCTTTATGCAAGTTGTATTTCTGTCTGAAAACTGTGAGCTGTGTGTCCTCAGCTTGGGTGCATGGCATAATTTTCCTGACTTCCATCATAGAAAAAAACTTGGTCCAAATTTTTATTGCAGTCTCTTTGCCTTAATGTGTTCTCTTTTTCTCTTTCTGAAATGAAAAGTGTATGTTGTAACTAATCTTTTTTTTTTTTTTTGACTCATGCTGACAGCCTGAAGTGTTTGAAAAGATCAGTCTAAAGCAAAATTAGGAGATGAGAAGAAAGGCATCTTTTTTCCCTTTTTTCCTTGACTAATTCTTGAGTGTTAAGTCTTTTTTTTTTTTCCCCCCTCAGCCTTTACCTTTTGAGGTTAAGAAATTTGTTTTTAAATATAGAAGTTAAAAAAAGAAAAAGTGAAAGCAGTCTTGTTCATTACCTAAGACTTGGAGGAGAGAAATGTCTAAAAAGTGCAAGAGTTGGCTATGTTGTATTTTAACTCTTTCTGGGCTACTTTTCTAAGACAGTATGAATCCCTAGACTCCAAATTCACGTTGCAAGTTGCTTTTGTAATAAGACCTTAAGAAATACAAGGAATTAAAATGTAAATGCTTCTTACAGCCCTTCTGGCCAATGGGTACTGGCTGTGCAAGAGGCTTCTTAGCTGCTTTTGATACTGCATGGATGGTGCGGAGCTGGGCTCAAGGAAAACCCCCGTTAGAAATCCTTGCTGAACGGTGAGTGATACTTTTGTCTTCTCCGTTGTTTCCAGTGTTTTAAAGAGTTGCAGTATTGGTAGAAGGCAGTGGAATTCAGAATGCCAACAGGAGAAATAGTCTTCTTCACTGCAATGGCATTGGGTTGAAATTATCCATTCCTTCAGGTTACTGAACAATTTACAATAGCAGTAGGCCATTGCTCTGTAGGCTTCTGCACGCTAATACAGAGATCCAGCAATGTGCATGACGTGGGTTTAAGTTACTAATTTAAGTCACTAGTGACTAGAATTAAGTGTGATCCTTAAGGAAATAAACCAAAGATACCTTGTGTCAAAAGACTAACCCTCCAACCATCTCAGCACTTGTTTTTTGTTTGGGTTTTTTTTAATAAAAAAAAAAATCCTGAAACAAGCCTAAATAAATACTTTAACACTAACAGCTGTCATAGTTGGTATCCATGATTTTAACTCTGCATTTTAGCTTAGTAATTTTGATGCCCTCTTTATTTAGATTGATAAATGTGTGGCAAAGCAGAATTGCTATAATGCTGCATCATAAGCTTCTCTATGTAATGTCTTTTCGACCAGAGCAAAAAATCTGCCTTAAGGAAAAACCAAAGATACCTTGTGTCAAAAGACTAACCCTCCAACCATCTCAGCACTTGTTTTTTTTGGGTTTTTTTTAATAAAAAAAAAAATCCTGAAACAAGCCTAAATAAATATATTAACACTAACAGCTGTCATAGTTGGTATCT
>NW_008796218.1:8275781-8294671 GCF_000699145.1 Aptenodytes forsteri
TACCCTCCTTTTTTTTTTTTTCTCCCCCCCCCCTTTCCTTCGTCATCTTTTTCTTGTTTGCTTCCTGCCTCAGGAAAATATGGGCATAAGTTCTAAGAGCCTGTCTTTTTGTTGTCCTTTTGCTGTCTGGCATACTTCTGCTGAGCAGGGATAAGAGATGGGATGGATGCATTATGCATTTAGTGCATAACACTTGTCCTGGCAGAATCAAAATAATAAGGTGCAGGTAGCTGCAAGAAAACCCCCAAACCTCTTTATATAATAAATATTCATTTTAATCAATATCTCTTGCATCTTTTTTCTCTATAAGAGAGAGCATTTATCGACTCTTGCCTCAGACTACCCCTGAAAATATTAACAAGAACTTTGACCAGTATACCATTGACCCAGGAACAAGATACCCGAACTTGAACTCAAGCTGTGTTCGACCTCACCAGGTCAGTACTTAAAAGGCTTGCATGTGAAATCACAGTTCATTTTTTGTCCAGGAGAAATAGGGCCACAAGTAGTGCATAAACAAAATCTTCAGGAGACTCCTTAATTTAGATCCAGCTGTTGATAAAGTTAACGCAGAAAGAAAACTTTTTTCTCTCCAAGCAATTCTAACATTATGCTGTCAATCGCTTTTACTTGTAGGTGAGGCAATTATATGTTACCAATGAGTTACAACAATGTCCTCTTGAAAGAGTAAGCTCCATAAGAAGATCAGTGAATCTCTCAAGACATGGTATGTCGCATCTCATTTTTGCTGTGGCTTAGTATTTGGAGCCTTCTGAGCATACAAAAACTGATTGAAATGTTTGCTCTCCACTGTAACCGCAGAGTCAGATATTCGACCTAACAAGCTTTTGACGTGGTGTCAGAAACAGACAGAAGGGTACCGTAATGTTAATGTCACAGACCTGACTACCTCCTGGAAAAGTGGCCTTGCGTTGTGTGCAATTATCCATCGCTTCAGACCTGACCTCATGTAAGTGACATCTGTAGATCTTGTTGAGTGTAGGATTTATTAAGCATTTACCGAAGTATAGTGTAAGACCCAACAGAACAACACTGATAGTCTACAGTCCCCTTCTATTGCTGGTTTTTGCAAGGAGGGTGCACGCTGTTGCCAGGTTTGGGGGATGGGGAGGGTGGGGTTGGTTTTGCTTTGTTTTTTCTGTATGTCCTTGCATGCCATTTAAAATGAAATGTATATGCTTTCAAAGAGCTAGGAAGGCTTTGAACCTTGTGACTTATGATCATGTTTGTGGGACTCGCATGGCTATTTAAAACAAAAATTGCAGTGCTTGGAGAATGTGAAAGTTGCATTCCCAGGTCCCTGGAAACAGGTTTTTAGTGTATGTTTAAAACCACAGCCATAATGGCACTGTCATGAGTTGCAGAAATACCTGGATGAGCCTTAAATGAGCCATCCTCAGTGTGTTGTAGTGGTTGCTGTGACAGTCATGTAGGGAAACATTGAGCCATGGAGGTGCACAGGAGATTGTGGTTTTGCACAAGTCTTTGTCCAGAAGAGTGCAGTGCCCTTGCATGTGGGCTATGCAACAAGGGCTGGCCCTTGAAAATTAACTGCTTTAGGTATTGAATGTAAGCCAGCCTTCCCCTTTTGACAGTGTTTCTGGGGTCCTAACCCTACAAGACCTGGCTTCTTATGTATGAATATTTTGTAAGGTTCCTTGGTTAGATACAAGAGGGTCAGCGTGTAACAACTGTCAGGAAATGGCAATTGCTGGCACTGGGTTACTGGGCCTGCTTGATACAGTCTGTGGTGGGGTGATTCTTCTGTCCTCTCACCAGTCTCCAGAATGCAGCGGATGCATTCTCTTGCCTTCATACACAGACTTAGGGGTCATGAATGAATTATTGTCAGCCTCCCTTTATTGTGGATAAATGAAAGAAATGATCGAGCTCTTTTATGAGGTGTGCTAAGTTGGAAAAAATAGGAGCGATACCCAGGGTGCTTCTTTGTACGGCTTTGCCAGAGGAAGAGCTAACATTGTAAGAAGAAGATATTTTTTGCCTCGGGTTAGTTTAAAAAAATGGGAATTACGGATGGTTTTGTGGATATAAGGCGGGGAGAGAGACTGTGGAAAGCAAAGTAATCTTTGCTGTCTGTAGAAAGCATGTCTCAAGCACTGCTCTCTCTAGAAAGTTGATAGATATATCTTACTGGGCTGACAGACCTGCTGTTTAATTAACATTGTGTTTGGATCTTGTTGGCTTTTTGTATTAAACAGGACTGCTGAAGGACTTGGCCAGGTGAAAGCCGGGCAGGCAAGAGAGGCGGGGGGGGGGGGGGGGGGGGCGCTGGGGGAGGGCTGCCTGCAGCCCCCTGGCTACAGAAATAGGCAGAGTGTGTGGCTGGGGGGGAGAGAGGAATTCTTTGGGGGTTCAAAAACTCACATTCCTTATGAAGAGAAAGAAACTACCCTGCCTCGAGCTTTGTAATTTATTCACGTTTATTTTAATCATGAATTTTGGAAGCTGTTCAAGGGATCAGAGTCTTAGAATAGGTCCCATAGAAAATGGGTTAGAGAATGGGTAAGAGTTCCAGATGTGTGATGTACTTATTTAGTGCACTGCTAAATCCAGTTATGACATGGACAGGAGGTCTTCATTCAAACTGTGTGTGTAACACCTTAAAAAGAAAGGTAGTGCCTGTGCATGAGTGTGTGCACACATGTAAGATGTTTGTTTCATAAAATGCTAGCCTAAATTTACTCCTTCTGGCTTTGATGATTTATAGAACTAATCAAAACTAAAATGTCAATTGCTAACAGGTGAAATCTATAGCACCACAGCTGTATTTGGAGAGGAAAAAGGTTTCTTAGCACTTCTGAGGAGGAATTGCATTTCTTCATAAATAATAGAATCCTTTTTCGTGGGACTACATCAAAATCCAGTTCAGTGAAATAGCTTTTAAATTACATTTCTGGCAAAACCAGGATTTGTATGAGACTTTTACCTTTGTCATTGTGTAGACTCTGTAGCTTTGACCCAGTGAAATTCCTGTGCCCTTATTCATGGTGCTGTTCTGCACCTCTCCGATGGGCAAGGGAGCACTGTGTGTTTCTGAGGGGATCAGAGAGCAAACTGCCACTGATGCCAGTGTGTTGTCCCCGCAGCGACTTCGATGCTCTGAATGAAGAGGACATTATCAAAAACAACCAGCTGGCATTCGATGTGGCTGAGCAGGAGTTTGGGATCCCCCCTGTGATCACGGGGAAGGAGGTGGGGTCGGCCGGGGAGCCCGACAAGCTCAGCATGGTCATGTACCTCTCCAAGTTTTACGAACTGTTCAGGGGCACACCTCTGCGGGCAGTAGGTAAGCCAAACATAGGCTGCTCCTAATTCTTGCAAGTTTGGGGAGTGGAAGCACTTCATCCAGACTGCTTATAAGCACTGCTAGTGAGCCAAGAGTCCTTTCCCAGCTGAGCCATTCTGGCATGCAAGCATGCCTGCTTCTGTCTGCAATAGTTACCTTGTGCTTAAAAAAGGAAAGAGGGAAAAACTTGATTGAAGACCAGGGTTTTGTGGGTCCTTGGTGGTTTCAGAGAACAGGAGCAGCTGGATGACTGCAGCTTGACATCATAAAGTTCATGTATCAGGTCGTTAGAGTGATTCTCTGGTAAGGCTGACTGGATACGGCATGTCCATTCCTGGGTGTTTCTCTTCCTTTTTTAAAAAGTCGCCCTACATTGTATGTATTTACTTTTGTTTGCCTGAGTTTCTTACATATAATTGCTACCAGCACTCAACTGGAAAGTTCTGGCTTAGTCAAAGTATTTAAAAAAGAAATCTGAATAAATATCCTAAGCAGTCGTTTTTTGAACAGATGCTGGCGACAAGCAAAATGGAGAAAATAATGATCTTTGTTCAGCAAAATCATCGAACTTCATCTTTAATAATTACATCAATTTAACTTTACCAAGAAAACGAGTACCAAAGGTAAGTTGTGAAGGAAGACTTGTCCTATAAATCTCTCTCTTAAAGAGATGAAAATAAAGTCAGGCTCAGAAATAAGGGGTTTTTATATATCCTACTATTAAAAGACCTGTGGAAGGAGATTTTTTGAGCATAGTAAAAAAGTAAAATAAGATTTCACAGTAAACAAAGCTAACACACATGCACACTCAATCATTATGATGTTTGTAAGGATAAAACTGAAGCATTGTCAGTGTCAAGTACCAAAGAAGTTGTGAAGGAAGACTTGTCCTATAAATCTCTCTCTTAAAGAGATGAAAATAAAGTCAGGCTCAGAAATAAGGGGTTTTTATATATCCTACTATTAAAAGACCTGTGGAAGGAGATTTTTTGAGCATAGTAAAAAAGTAAAATAAGATTTCACAGTAAACAAAGCTAACACACATGCACACTCAATCATTATGATGTTTGTAAGGATAAAACTGAAGCATTGTCAGTGTCAAATTGCTGAAGCATTAATAATAATCCCAGTTAAGCGTTCTCTGTAAATGCAAAATTTCAAATCACAGTGAAAATTTGGGTGTACTTGGGAAGAATTCGGATCCATTGTCCTTGTCAGTCATCTTCAGTGTAGATAAAAGTGAGGGGAGGAGGATGTTTTAATTGGTGTGTTTATAAGTTGTGGTTTTCAACTTGAAATATTTGAGATCTTGGCTCTGTTACATGTATTGTCTTTTATGTTTTATTTTTGGAAATTTTTCAAAACCTGTTTTTAGGAGATTTTGTGCAATGCTAGATGCTAAGTTTTATATTTTTTGTTGGGGGCTTTAGGGTTTTTGGGGGGGGTTGGTTTTTTTTTTTAAATGGGAAAGTCTGGAATTTTTCTGGGCTATTTCTGCCTTTAAGAAAAATAGTACTGTAGTTCTGTATTCCTAGAGTTAAATATACAGCTATAATACATATCAGTTCAAATAATCACTGGTATGCTCGAATGCTTATTCATTGGGTGGGGGTGCTGTTTTTTAACTAAAGCAGTGATTTGAACAGTTTGTGGATGCTGTCAAGGTTCTGGAAGGAAGCTTTCAAACTCTTAAAGGTGTATAAAGCCTGCAATGGTGACAAACAGTGGGCAGGTTGACTAACATGACTCCAAGGTAATGATCTCTTCATCATACCCATATACTTTTCTCTCTTGGTCACTTACTAATGAAAACTTACTGACCTGCCCTGTTTACGTCCCTGTATAAAACACATCCATGCCCATACATGTTGCGATTAAAGACTCCAGGGCCTTGAAGGGTTATGGAGACCTGAGTTAATACTGTCTGGCATAGGACCGTGTGCAGTGAGAGTATTGTCTATGTGTTTCTGAATGGATTATAACTTCAAAAGTTTTACATGATTTAATTTAAAAGTTACTCTAATGAAATTATTTGGTAATAAACTGTTTCACCTTTTGCCTATTCATTAACTTGGTCCTCTTCTGAAAGGAGACCTTGAGGAGGGGCTTTGCTTTCACAGCCAAGCCTACCTTCATTTTAAGTTCAATTTAAATGGGGAGTGTCTGCATAACCTGGCTCAGAGGCAGCAGTGTCTCAAGTCCAACTGTTGCAGATTAACCAGCACAGGTTAAACAGCAGCATGTACTCCTCTACCAAAATGAATTTAAATTCTGCATTTTCTGAAACACTGCATAATGCAAAACTGTTCCAGGTTTTGATTTTCCTGGGCTAGCCAGAAACTTTATATTAACTACAATGATTCTTAAGTTCTTTCTTTGGTTTTTTTTTTTCTTTTCTTTTCTTTTTTTTTTTAAACAGACCTCCTTAATGCTTAACTGTATTGCTTCATTTACACCTATGCAGAGACTCTAAGTTTTGCCTGCAAAAGTACAGATTTCCTACTTCTTCTGGAATTCAGTGTCCTTAATAAAAGTTCAGGTGTACATGTATGGACTCCATTTCTCAGTATTTTAATATATTGCTTTTTAAATTTGTTGCTTCTCAGTTTTGGTAGAAATGTGATTTTTTTAAATTTCTTTTTTTTTCACCTGAAGAATTACTCCAGAAGTTCCAGATATTTCCTAGACTGACTTACATCTTGAATATTTTCCATCCACAAACACATTTTCAAAACCTGTGGACAGTCAATTGCCCAGTAACATCATATATCCTTCTTAGGAAGTAACTTTTCCCTGCCACCCACATATACACAAAACCAAGTGACATATTTCCCACCAAACCAAGCAGTGAGAAACCAAATAGGCAAAATAGTGCTTTTTCTTGTGGGTGACTTCTTTAGAAGAAAAACATTTTTCATGACCACAGTGTTGTTGTTTTTCCCTGAGTTATTTGCAGAAGTAAATAGACTTTTAGTAGTGGGAAGAGCTTTCCATTACTAAGCCGTACAGCCCTCTGACTAACCTTCTGTCATGAAATAAGCCTTCTGTCATAACAGGAGGTATAGTTCTTGGCACTACATGAAAGCACGAGGTGATTTGCTTGACAGGCCCCTTTGGTTTCACGCTACAGGGGCTCGTTTGAAAGGAGAGTGGAAGGGATATTTTTCAAATCAGCTTGGGGAGCAGGACTGTCAAGACCTTATTTTGTATAAGGCTTTGCAGCCCTGTCATGGATGGGGCATGGAACATAGCAAGAAACACAGTACTCGGGTTAGGACAGACACTTGCGAGTGCCATAACTGTCTGAAACTAGCTAGGAAATGAAGCTCCTTGGAAAGCAACTGCTGGAGTTAAGAGTTTGGCTGTGGCTTCAGTTTTTATGGTTCTTTCCCCTGCAAAAAGTGGTGCTGAGCATTATCCAGGCATGACAGTACGAAAGCACTCGCGTATCACAGAGTCAAAAACCAGCCGGGGTAGCAGAGTGTCGCTAACTAAACTTTCCGTACCATCTAGTTTGTCCTTTTATTTGGCTGGAACAGGAATCCTTATCTGGGTGCAGGTTGTGAGAGACCGGGAAGCGGGGGCCTGGAGCTGGTGTGGCGGTAGCTGTTCTGGCAGTCTGTGCTGGGCTGGATAATGTTTTCCATTCTCCTACGAGTGTCAGCCGGGCTGGAGAGGAACTCAGATTTCCTGTGCTCCAGACTAATAAATGAATGGAGGTGTTTACACAATAAAGGGCACAATCCTTTTTCTTGGAGTCTTGCTAGGCAATTTAATTGCTTTGTCTTTGACTTCATTGTAAAGATGTTAATGAAAGTCCTTTATGTAAGGTTTTTGAAAGGCAACATCTTGTTTGCTCCATTCACTTAGGCAAATTCTGCTTTTATGTGGTACAGATTATTATGCAGAATACATTGTGCTGTTACGTTGTTCGCTCTTCCTTGGCAGACTAATGATTATAGGTAGTGTAAAGCTAGGTTACTGAGAGCTGGTACTTGAAAGACAATGTACCAAAGCATACAAAGTAATCAAAATATTGTCATCTGATTCTTTTGGTGTTTGCCCAGAAGTTGTTTGAGATTACTTCTATTCACTGCGTAATGATTTATTATAAACAGTATATATGTAAAAAGGAAGCCTGTATTCTTTGATCTTTCTCTCTTTATTCTTTTTTCTTTTTTTAAGTTGGCTGAGCAATCACTAAGTTACAGTGTGGGCAAATGCAAATAAGTGGAATGTAGTTTATTGTTCATAAAATACAACATGACATTTATCAGACAAAAAAAATCTCCATTGTACCAACTCTTCAAGACTGAATTTAATAAGAACTGATACAAACTTTTAAGCATTGACTATTTCGCAGGTTTGTGCGGACTGAGTATGAAGTATTATTTATTGTTCGTGTAATCTCTAGTTCAGTAAAATAATTGAACTGTGCATAGCTTGAGCACAAAATAGCAATTTAGTTGCTTAAGTACTGTAATGTAAAGTCATACTCAGGGAGATGAACCTTACAAGGGAGACAGACCTTTAAGGCAGACAATAATTGCTCAAAAGAAGGAGATATGTCTGCACTAAGAACGCATGATCTGCATGCAGATATCTAGGTTAAGAGATGTGGAGGCTATTGTGAAAGAGTGAGGGTTTTTTTAATTTCATTATTTATATGGAAACCAGTGTAGTCTAGATTAAAATTCACAGAATAACTGATATTATAAAGCCTTTTTCTTCAAGTATGTGCTAGTGCTTTGTGAATTATAAACTCTTTAGTACTGAAAGAGGAAAAGGCAAACACCAGCGTTGCAGGACCTGTCAGAGTCCAGTGGGAGCTCCCAGTCAGGGCTTACATGGCAGCTTTTACATATGTGATAACTGCCACGAGGGCCACCAGGCTCATTATGCAAGGAACGATCCTGCTGAGCTGTGGGGGCATAATGAGGCGTGCCAATGCAATAAGGACCCCCGCGCGCTGGCACTGCTCGCCTGTGTTTGCCTTGTTTAACACAGGCCAGACCACACTTGCCTGGTTATGAAAGTTAATATTCTGGGAGGAGCAGCTTGGGTAAATCTGGTAACTGCTGCAGTAGTCCATAGAACTTGTTTTGGCTTTACCGTTTCAGGTTGAAGGGAAAACGGAAGAAAATGAGACTAACAAAAGACGTCGAAAAGGTCTTTTTGGTGTCTTCGAGGAGGTTGGTGTTCAGTGGTGTCCACACATATCCAGCTCCTTGATGAGCGCTAGAGCTGAGGAAGCAGTGGGAGTTGGGGGGCCTGGGCTTGGCCCCTTGTGCTTGGTGGGAACAAAAAGCCTCTCCCCTTAAAACCTCAAATTTACTGTGGTGTGCACTAAAGAAGAGCTTTAAATATTTAAATCATTTGGTAGGGAGGAGAGCATTACCCAAATTGCACTAGTTTTCTTTCTGACCCAAGGACATTTAAGGTATTGGGTTTTTTTTTTTTCCTTTTCCCAACTCAGTTATTTAAACAAATTTTTGTTTTAAGAGTTTGCATTGCAGCTTGGTTCCTAGCCCCTCTCTGATTAGTTACCTTTGTGACTCGGCTTTATCATCACCAGCACCGATTAATGTTCCCTTTTTACTGTACTCTGGGACCAAAGAAAATACTTTTTTGGTGACTTTTGCATGCTAAACAGTGTCATTTTTAATATACTGTAGACTGTATTTCCTTTCACCCTTTGCTGATAAGGATGTTATCTCTCTCTTTCGCTCTCTTCATGAGTGTCGTAGGTAAACTCGAGAAAAACAGTTTGTTGTTTCCTTGCAGGCTTCTGGCTTTTCAAGCCAAGGGACAAATGCTGGGAAAGAACAGAGTGGTGGCAGAGAAGGAATGAACCAGAATAAAGTTAAATCAATGGCAACTCAACTGTTGGCAAAGTTTGAAGAGAATGCTCCAAATACAATTCTTCGGAGGCAGGTAGGTCATAGGTGAACATAAAAGTAATCTCTGAAACTAAACTGTAGTCCCTCCTTGTGAACGTGATGCAGATTTCCAAGGGAAAAAATGGATCTGTTATGTGTTTGAAGCGGGTTGTGGGTTTTTTTTTTTATACTTTATGCAAATTAAAGGTATTCGTCTCAATACTTAGCGAACAAATGAGTACTATAGATTGACTAATGCATATTAATATACTGTATTAATATCTATTATAATAATAAAGTGTAGCAGAATTGCAATGTCTAGAAATCTCTTGTAAGCCAATCTGTAGAATTTTTGCTTTGTGTGGAAGTCTAAGCTGGCTGCATATGGTATTGCAGAAGGACGTTTTCTTCCTATATTCTATGAATAAAGGACACTACGTATCCAGTGGAATCTTTCTTTGCGGAAAATTTAGAAAGCATAAGGGAACCTAATCTTTTGCAAGATGTGTCTGGCTGCCATTTCCATTCCTGAAGTAGGCATAATGGAATATATTTGTACATTCCACAGCATTTTCATGGTTTGTTGTTGGTGTGACTAGAGGTGTTTTAAAAATAATCCTGTGCTGTCAGGGTAGGGATAATAAGCTGAAAATCACGCTTTAGCCAGTGAGATGGTTTGAGTCAGCTGAGTTTGGATCTGCCACCTAAAAGATCTGAAGGAAGGTTGAGCAAGGTGTCGAGGTTCTGTCAAGGGTGGTGGCTTTCTTAATTCTTTGTGCTTGTATCAATTTGTTTATTTACATATTTAAGTCCTCCAGAAGTGTAGGCTTTATAGATGTCAAGTGACTTTCTCAGTCCGTGAATCACTGTTGTTTGCACTTTACTTGGCTACTTGTCAATGCCCTGAGCTTTCTGCATGTGATATGTGCAGGGGTTTGCTTGGCCATGTTGAAGGAAGTCTCGATGCATTACCTTTTCATCATAACCTCACTTAAAGAATACTGAATGTGCTGAATTTTAATTAATCAAAATACCTTTGATGGTAGAAGGCGTTAACAAAAGAGTAGGTGACAAAAATCTGCAAAACATGTTGTTAAGCTCCACAGTAACGTGTCTTTAAAAGCAGCTTCTATTTCTTTCTGCCTCAAAAAGATCTTTGAATCCTATTTACTGTCTTCCTTTTTTTTCCACTCTGTCTTTATAATTTTAATAATGCTTCACAAGGAGCTAATAGGTAGACCAGCCCTGCTCTCTTCTGACCCTCCTGTTAATCCTCGCTTTGCTAAACCTAAGGATCCAAGTCTTCTTCCACCTCAACCAAAAAGGCAGGTAGGAACTCATATGGGTAACACCTGACAAGCACACCATTTCTCTTACTGCTGGGAACTCAATGTTATTGTGTAACTACAGAATATATAAAACAATATTTGGATGTAATCTGCAGAGTTAACACATATTTAACTGAGAATTGTGAAAACCCCATTAAAGTTTAAGGCTATTTTACACCTGCTTGGCCAGATGAGAAAACTATTTGAAAGAATTAGTAACTGTGTGGAAAAAACCCTAAAAACATAGGTGTTGATTTCTGTGTTATCACATCTAGACTCCAAATTGTATAAATATAATTATTATAGCTACATTTAACATGCGAGAAAGCTACAGCAGTACCTGAAAATTTGTCTGTGCATGTACTCAATGCTTTGGGCTGTTGTAATGATAAGGCAAAGGGAGTTTTCCACCCTGAGAAACCTGGCAAAAATGTCTAAGATAAAAGCTTGAGCATTGAAAAGCTGATATTGATGCCCAGATTTTTTTATTTCTTTAAGTAGAACTTGTGATAAGAATTTCTGCTGAAAGCAAGCTCTTTTGCAGCATCATATACATGGGGCAAAATTTTTTGAATACATTGTCTAAATGTATTTAGTACTTCCAATGAAAGCAATCTCATATCAAATAGTATTCACATTCACTTTACATTAGAGTTTGAAATAGAAGTAGATATCCTGTAGTGACATTTCAAGAGCAGTCTGCAGTGAAATGAGACCTTCATTGCACGTGGAAATCTGCAGATCAGCTTGATGAAAAATATGGATTCATAAACCAGTTGAGAATTGTTGTTCTAAAGGCAGGTGTGCTATCCTGAAACATCAGGAGCACACTGCAAGTTGATTGGCATTAGGTCTTTTAATTTTAATTCTGAGAAATTTGGAAAGCTTGTGTTTTTATTTGAATTGGACAGATAGGATGAAGTAGAAAACTGTCATGAAAAAAACAACTGGAAGGTCATTTTTAAGACTGACTTTGATAAAGCTGAACTGGTTCAAATGTTTCATATGCTTCAAAAGCTATTTTATATGAAGATTCATATTCAGAGACCTATTCTGAACTCCTCAGAAAATGCTTTAAATCTGAAATGCATTATAGCTTGACTCGGGTCAGACTAGATCTAGAAATATGCCAAGAACTACTGTTGATATTCTTACCATTTGATTGTAAGTTTAGTTTCAGGCAGATGCGATGCTAAAAAAAAACAACCCAAAACCTTTGCTTAAAACCCTAGAAGGAGATGTAGTCTCGTGATGTTCTGCACTGATGCTATCTGGGGTTATTCATAAAAACTGACACAAACCTAGAGAAGGAGATCAAAACCTGCGTAAGTTACGTAGGACTGATTTATTTCAGTCCATGGACACAAGCATCAGAGATGCAGTAGATAGTGTGCAAAGAGTGATGTGAGAACATTTTATTTCTAGTTAAGTGCATGACTGTGCTGTGCTTTCAGAAGCATCCTTAAAAGCTGCATATACTGCATGTTAGTGCAGAAAGCAGATTTTTTTCACTTCAAGTGTTTCCCAGTTTCAGGTGGTAGCTAGGAGTGAACACGAGGTCAGGGAACCCAAACAGTCTTTAAATGGTTCTGATCATATGGCCAGGAGAGCAAAGACTGTACAAAAAACAGATACCCAGCCCAGTCTGTCAGAAACCTCTGAAAATCTCGCATCTGCCTGTTCTGCTGCATTTGTACTTTCTGGAGTGCTTGAGCGTCTTCAGCACCTGGAGGAAAAAATGAAACAGGTGACAAGCAATTTCTTTTCCTTTCTATCTCTTAACTCTGTATGTTAATCTGTATACTGTATTTTCCCTGAATATGCTGGCTTTTTCTCTGTCGACTTCAGGTTATATTAAGACAATAAAAAGTCTTTCTACAAACTTGCTGTATTCTGACGATGTATGTGACATTAACTGAAATCTCCCTCTCTTTCTTTTCTTGGCTTTCCTTCCCTGGCTTTTATTGCAGAAAAGAGCTCAGACCATAGCACATAGGGAATTTCATAAAAAGAACATTAAAGAGAAAGCAGCACATCTTGCCTCAATGTTTGGATACGTGGAGTTTCCAAAGGTGAATATTAGGTTTTGCACCTGAAGAAGTGCTGAGTTAGAAGATGTATAAGAATTCATGGAGGGTGGGGAAAATTGCAGTAATTTTGTTTTTAACTTTCCTTTCATCCTGGGTGGATCTGAAAAGTAATGTGGATTCCACTGAAACTGGTAAAAAGCTTTGTTTAAATATTACTGCATAATTTAATTGAGGTAAAACACAATCTAAATCATAAAGCTAGGCAGAGTACTTTAGCACAAGAGAAATGTGTTAGAATAAACCATGTCTTGTGCTTAAGTATACACTGGTAGCTCACAGTTCTAATGAGTTGGTGAGCAGTAGTTCTTAGTGCAATCTGGTATTTCTTATGTTTCGTTATGCTTTCTCCCAGCGCTATCTTACCTTACTGCCCACTGTAAATATTTTTGATAAGAAAACTGAGTACAATAATATCCTGTGCTGTGAAGGTTTTGCCGGGATGATTTCCATGGCTCCTCACTGTGCAGAAATAGAGAAAGGAGCAGAATTTTAGTTATTATCTTTCTATTTTTTTGATGCATGGCTGTGAAATTATTCTCTTAACCTGTGCTAATGTCACTGTCTCTTGGATAACTCTCCTGTTTCTGCTCTATACAGAATAAGCTACCTACTAAAGGCTTATCCCATTCTCAGCCCCCAACTCCCTCTTGCCCTGTACCTCATGATTCAGCTGCTGCCTCTTCTCCATCATCTGTCGGTTCAGCTTCCCCTGCTCTTCCTTCTAGACAGGTACTCTATTAACAGATTTTTTTTTTTTTCCTGTAAAATGCAGACTTGCACTAAAGCTGCTTGAGAAATGGCTTGGATGGAAGGTGCTGCCAGCAGTTCTGTTGTATAGGTTGTATTTCACTTTTGAATCAAACTTTACTTTGTTCACTGTTGTTAATTCTGCATGTTTGTAAGAGGAAAGCCGTCGTTAAAAATAGTTCAGGTATAAAGCTGAAGAACAAAGCAAATAGTTAACAAAATTTTTGCTTCAATTCTGAAAATTTTGCATTGCTGCTTATTTTACATGTTCTGTTGTTGGATAATACCACAGACATGCCTAGCAGAGCAAGAGCTTCACATTGTATAGCTAACTGGATGTTGCGGGATCAGTTAGTTGTTCTTGGGTGGCATTTGTGTTTCTTTTCATAAGAATATCCGTCTGGACTGCAGGGGAGAACCTGTACAATAATGGTTATTTTAACTACAGGACATGTCTTAGAATTGTATGAGCACTTGTCAATCCAGACAGATTTTATTGTTGTTTTGTTTGTTTACTTATTTGTACTTTAAACTCACTTCTGCACATTAAGTACTAGAATACAGTTCTCTGTAACAGCAAATGTTCCGGAGAGGAAACATGCATGCTCTGAATGAAAGCGATTAGGTAACACTTGAATCAGAGATATTCAGCTCTTACTACTTATGCTTATGTTACAATGGGCTGTGCTTTTATCTGTGGAAGTTAAGATGACATTGGCTTCTAACTCCCTTTGTTTTAGAAGAATTTTAATTGAAAGTTTGATATTTTTCAGCTTTTCAGGGCAGGTAAAGGCCCAGGTTCCCTTTCCTTCACCCACAGATTATGTAGCAGCAGTCTGGGAGCACTGCAGTATTGAATAGGGTTGGTGTGGAAATAAAGGTGGAAACATCAAGTTTCTAGAAGTATTGAAGGTGACTGCTGTGACCCAATGCAGGTGCTGCTGGAGCTGGCGGCTCTGCTGCCTGACACTTGAAAGAAGTGCTATTCAACAAAATTGGGTACCGCCTCAATGTACTTTGAGGAGGAGCAAAGCATTCTTCCTGCTTTTGTTGTATTTAAATAACAGTAGTCTTATGAAATACTCATAAGTATCGCCCAACTTCAGGTAAGGCATGGCTGAAGGTAATTTCCCGTCTGGTGGGTGTTCAGCAGGATCATTTAGAGGAATTGGTCTAGATATTTTTAGGTTATTTTGCACGATATTGTTAATGCTGGTTGGAAATCAGGCTCACAGCCTCAGCAGTAACTGAGCAGGTAGATACTGAGCTGACCTGCAGTTTACAAAGGCACGTTCCTCGGTTGAGATAGAGCTGTGTTGAAAAGATTCCCTTCCTCTCATTCCCCAGGGGAAATATAGGCTACACAGCCCTTCGAGGACACTGCAAGCCCAGCAGGTGCCTTACTGCGGTAATCCCCTCATTCCCTTCAGCTTCAAAATAATTCCTTTGCCTGGATTTACCTCTTACTTTTTATGACCTAGGAGTTATAGCATGTGATGGGTTTTAAGCTAAGTAATGGTTTCCAAAATATTGGGGCCTGTTGCTCATTTGATTTGGGGAGCTATTGTGACGCTGCAAAGAGAATAAAAAAACCCCTCACCCAAACCTATGTGAACAACCCTTTAGAACATGAGAACTAGGCTCTTAATTATATGGAAACTCTGTGAGTGATAATTTTACTGGGATTTTAAAATTTTTTCTTAGAGAACATTTGGCCTGGGCAATCATTTTTGGATGTCTTAATTCAACTGCATTTTGTTTAAAGTGCACTCACCACCTTTTATTAGTTTGCCATTGTATTTAAATGGTGTAGCAATAGTTTGTTGTGACTTGATTTCACTCAGGCTGAGTTTACTTCAATTGAAAAATGCTCTCTCCAGGGGTAATGGCAGAATGCAGCACAGCTGAGGCAAGAAAATCTTGTTCTGTCACCAACACAGTAAATATATGTTCATCTCATTCGGTAAATATTTGGCTGGTTAGGTAGGACTATATGTATTGTTTGGCAGATCTACAAGCATGAACATCTTGATGCCTAGTATACTGCTGCATAGGGTTGTATAGGCTCAGGTCCTCTTGTACACTGTATGCATTACATATATCTAAATATGGTGCATTTGGCACGGCATATTTAAGAATATTTAAATAGCAGGTCTGATAATGAACAGGCAGACTTATACTTTCCTCCCCTTTGAGGCAGATGCAGTAATAGAAAGCTGATCCAAATGAACCCCAAGTGATGATGGATTACTATAGATATTTCAGTAGGAAAGGTAGTAAGTAGATTTTAAAAAAGGGGGGGGTGGGCAAAACCCCCCTTTGAGTTTCCTTTCCAGGGTTGCCAGTGAGTACAAGTGACATTGTTGGTGCTGTCCTTGCTTCAGGGGTAACTAAGAGGGAGTGGAGGGATTAGACAGGGTCAGTCAGCCATGGTGTCTGTGCAAGGCTGTTGCGGAGAAGGGGAGGGTACCTGTCCTCCGTGCCCACTATCGGCACGGTAAGGGGTGATGGACCGTCACCATGGAAATGGAGATTCAGGTCAGGCTGGGGGATGGGGATAGGGGACCCTTGAACAGTAAGGAGCAGGGTGCTGGGGGAGGCCTGCAGTCTGCAGCATGGACACCTTTTGGAGCAGGTTATGCCAATGTGCACTTACTTTACACAATTAAAGTGGATCCTGCCCTGGGAACAGGGGATGGACTCAATGGCCCTTTGGATCTATGTCCAAGACTGTTACTTGCGTTGGTGGTGTGCTGGTGAGGTGTTAATGGATGTGCAAGACTTTTGCTCTCCATACTGTTCACGTGCTGTGAGGTCAATTCAGTCCTGTGATACCCCTGTTACTTTAGCTTTACCTCTCTTTAGCAACTTAACTTAAGTTCTGTTCCTCTTCAAGTTACACAGGCCACATTTTGGCTTACCTTTTGTTATTTCTCAAGCAAAATTTTTCCAGAAGCAGATTTCTTATTGCTGTTTTTCCTGTAAGAGTATTAAATCTTCAGGGAACACCTGTTGCAGCCTTGACTTCACAACAAGCAATCTGTCCATGCCCTTCCATGGTTAAATTGTTGTCTCCATGTTTTATCTTTTAAGATTGCACACTATTCAGAACATGAAAATTTTATCATACTCTATAAAACACTAGCTAAATGTGCAGCACTATATAAATGAAATTTGATAATATTTCAGGTGTGCAGTGCACATTTTCAAGTACTGCGCATGATAAGTTAACAATATGTTTGGACCTCTCTGCTGTGAATATGTACTGGTAGTTGCCTGTGTTTGTGTTATCTTGAGGGTGGGGTTCTAGGACTCAGTTCTGGTCTCTGTTCTGAGAGGTATCACTAGGTAAGTCTAGACTTCAGTATGAAAAAGGGCTTTAGGATTGGTAAGTCAACAGAAAGAGCTCCCTCATGTTGCTCTCGGTGTTTCTGCCTTTTCCCAGCAGAAGAACAGTTTTTTGAGTTTTGTAAGACTTCATGAGATATGACCTATAAATATCAGCACCCTCCCATCCTTTCAGTAGTTAGTACTGTCATTTTAATTTCAAGTGAGTACTGCGATTGTTATCAGACATGACGATCCTTTACATCTGTTGAATTTTCATTGGAACAGTATTAGTTATGGTGGCATATTTATTGAAAGTGGTGGCTAAGAAATCATACTGTCTTATTACAGAAACCTGTTATTAAGCCTCAGTACTGAAAGGAGCACTCGAGAGGAAGGCTATGGAAGCATATTGTTTCTTTTAAAGACATACAGTCATTACAACTTATTAAGAATTAACTTCTATATGACACTATATACAAGTTGCTAGTAATAATCAAAACTACCTTCTAGCTTTAATCAGCTGTCAGAATTCACATAGGTAGAATTATGAATTAACAAATGTTATATTACAGGCTGGGCTTTGGTTATTCCTGTTTTCTATTTAAAGTTGGATTGACCTTCAGAAAACTATGTTCATCTGAGCTTTGCATGAGTGAATCCACATAATACGTCATAAGAACTATGAAGATGTTGCAATCAATAGGCTTTGCTGCCTGCAGAGTTTGGACCAACTACTTCCCTTCAGTGATGTAACTCTAATTACCGGCAGTAAGCAGGGCTTGGGTGTTTCCTACACACAGTAACTTACTACTCAAATGTTGTTTATCTCAGAGGTAAAATATATGTAGCAGGTGGTACCAACAGTAAATAAATCACCCTCAAAGCAAAATAAGACCAGGAAAATCATTAAGGATATGAAACAACAAAGGGGAAGCATTGTATATTTTTGGAGGCAGAGAGCATACTTCCTTTGTTTTATGAAAATACTACTGAGGCCTACTTGTTGGTTGGCTGTGGTGTTACAAGTAATAGCACAGGGAAATACAGAAGGCAGTTTTCTCTTCCCACGGTAATAACCACACTGATCAACCTGCTGAAAAACTTTGGCAACATGTCATCAACAGGTCAATAGTCTTAGTAAATCACAAACACTTGGGGGATTTTTAAGTGTTTTCTTGGTTTTTTCCTGAAATTCACCATGTAAGGTAACTCTTTAAGATTCCTTTCCAACAAAGGATTTAAAGCTACTGGTCTAAACATGCCTGGATTGTGAGCAGTAGCCTGTTACATATTGATAGTGGCCCCAGCGCTACAAAACTGCATGTGTGTGTGGGACTTCGAGTATATCAGTAGCCTCAAGGGTAGTAAGTGCATGAAGTGTTTTCTGTTTTTTTCCTGAAATTCACCATGTAAGGTAACTCTTTAAGATACCTTTCCAACAAAGGATTTAAAGCTACTGGTCTAAACATGCCTGGATTGTGAGCAGTAGCCTGTTACATATTGATAGTGGCCCCAGCGCTACAAAACTGCATGTGTGTGTGGGACTTCGAGTATATCAGTAGCCTCAAGGGTAGTAAGTGCATGAGCAAAATATAAAAACCTGTTACATGTATACTGAGTTTCTGGGGTACATGAGCAGCATCAGGCAGGCAGAGATCTGTGTGCTGTTGACCAAAGCTAAGCCGTGTAAGAGCTGACAGGTTCTTTAAAGGAATGTGTGTAGATTTGGGGTCAGACCCTCTCCTGCAACTAGAGTTTATTACACTTACATGATTAAATGGGTGAGGATGTTATTGAAGTCCTTGTCCATAAGCAGGGTGAGGTTTAGAGAAGACACAGGGGCTTGCTTTATGGTTGTACTGTTGGCATACGAGGGCAGAAGTCACGAGCCTTGCAGGGCAGCACTGCTCTCGCATGCCCCATCCCTCCCATTCTCTGCGGGTTTCTGATGGTGGCAGGTGCTCATGGGGCTGCCCCGGTGGATTCTCGTCCTGCCCAATATTTCTATTTTGTGATTGAATGGCATTTGAATAGAACAGAATATTTTCAGTTGGAAGGGACCTACAATGATCATCTGGTCCAACCGCCTGAGCAATTCAGAGCTGATCAAGTTAAAGCATGTTGTTAAGGGCATTGTCCAAATGCCTCTTAAACACTGACAGGCTTGGGGCATCGACCACCTCTCTAG
>NW_008796218.1:8295002-8333167 GCF_000699145.1 Aptenodytes forsteri
AGGTGAGGCCGCACCAACGCTGAATACAGCGGGATAATCACCTCTTTTGACCGGCTGGTTACGCTGTGTTTGATGCACCCCAGGGTGCGGTTTGCCCTCTTGGCTGCCAGGGCACACTGCTGACTCATGTTGAGCCTGCTGTCAACCGGCACTCCCAGATCCCTTTCTGCAGGGCTGCTCTCCAGCCATTCCTCTCCCAATTTATACTTGTGCCCGGCATTACTCTGTCCTAGGTGCAGAATCCAGCATTTGGACTTGTTAAATTCCATCCCATTCATCATTGCCCAGTGCTCCAATCTATCTAGATCCCTCTGTAAGGCATCTGAAAGGTGCAGTACCAAGGCTGTAGCAAACTGATCTCCTCTTGACTACCCACATATCCTATTCAGTAAGGAGAACCAGTAGAGATCTTCCCCAGTAATATGTCCTTATTAAACACTTTCTCTAAAATGAGATCTAATCAGTCCTCAAGTCCACCTGCAGGAAGCCCTCGCTGCTGGTGAGTAGCAACAATGTTTGTGTTGGTGGCTGTTGATTAGGAGACGAGAGAAGTCAGCAATCTTTTGGTCACTAGATTAAATTGAAATCCCATTAGCTTTTACATGGAATGTGAATTCACATTCATTACAAGAACATTTAATAACACTTTTTAAAGTATGTATAAACATGCAGTTTTCTTGTTTTGACTGCTTTAATGTTGACACAGATTGCTCCAATGGGTGGAGAACAGAAATCAACCAACCTGATGAATTGCAAGGTGTAGTTCAGGATCAAGGATACTTTTCCTGAAATTCAACTACTTGCACTTTAAGCATAACCTTATTGTTTAACTGATTGCTCCAGAATTTAATTAGTTCAAGGTAAACTTTCTGCTTCAACTGACTTTGAATGCTTTCTTTTACCTACAAGCTCATGGGTAATAAGTTGTATGTGGCCTAAAAGTTGCTCAGCATATTCAGGGGTGTAGAATCTGGGGAGGAAAATTTTGTCTTCTGTGATCTTAAACAATACAAAGGAACATAGTTTTCCTGTAGTAGCATGTAATCTCACTTCTAGTATTGGTTTATAATTTAATGTACCACTTAGGACAGCATTGCGGTATGTAATTAACATACATAATTAACAACATTGCTGTTGTTACCCCACAAGTTGTACAGATACTGAATAATGTTTAAAAGTCTTTTTATATTAAACAAAGCCAAGCAGTACAGAAATTTGTCCCTTGAATGGCCTTTGTCATCTTAACACACACATTTTGTATCTGCCTGGATATTATGTTAATTATGGGATAACTCTCAAAAGGTAAGAGGCTGGACATGTTCCCAAGTTCCTGAACTTGAATTTATTAGCAAGAATATTTTTATCCATCGTAATTTTTGAAAACACACCCACAATGCATTATAGTTGCTTTTAAGCTGATAGTAAATGCTTTAAAATAATTTTAAAGTATCATGAATACCATTGCTTTTTTTTTTTCCCCCCTCCTTTCTTCATGGTAACTTTCTGATATTTTAAAACCTTTCTGTTAGCCAGACTTGATGTGCTGACAGTAGAAAAATCATTTCACTGAGAAGTGTGGGGCTTAAAATATGGGCTCTGTGGAAGGCAAATGGAGTGTTAGATATGAGATCATGGATCCTCTAGGAAAAAAAAAAATTGTCCTGGCTTCAGAAGCAGAGTATCAGATCCCTGGCCATACCAGGATGGCCCTTGCTGCCTTTGCTACCAGAGAGGTTGTGGGATCTTATGTTGACTATAAAACTAAAATCAAAATCACTTCAGGAAATTTGGTTTGGGGTAGAAAATAGTACTGTAAAGCTACAAAGTCTTCACAGACTTCTTTCCAGGAATAGAGAACTAAAGTACCTGCCTACCTGCCTGCCACTCACACACACACATGCACGTGCACACACACCTTTCTTCTTTTCCAGTCCCCAGGCATGTGTTTTGGCAATGGAGCCTGGACCATGCGGTCAGTGGTCTGGCTGTGATGCGTTTGGAGCCACAGCCTAAGGAACTGCAGTCTCCTTGCAGGCCTGTATATTTGATAAATTTGGTTAGAAACAGCCTAATATTCATGGCTGCAATAGTGCGATGAAGCAGATTAAAGGAGATGTCTTCCTTTCATGAGCATAGTTTCTCCAGTTTTCCCTGGCATTAAGATGAATCACTGGAGAGAGGGAGAATGGTTGCTCTGTGGGCGTCAACAAAACATTTCCATGCTGGACTTCTAGTATGCTTTCATAGAACGTTTCCTGAAATACCACAGTTTGTAGACCATTAATGTGAAGTTTAGTCCCCACCCCCTGTTCTGAAATATAACAACAAAGTCCTAAGAAGTGAAAGTGAACAAAGGGGTTTTTTTTTTAATCTATCAGAATGGTCCAACCCTGGTAGCCAGGCAGTAGCTCTCAGCTCAGCCTCTTTGTGGACATGGTGGGAGACCTTGTGCTGTGGGAGCAGTGTTTGCTCCCAGCAGCTATTGCTCCATCGTCCGCAGGGAGAAGTGTGTGGGCTGCATGGAAGCCTTCTGTGGCCACCAGCTGGACCACGCTGATCAGGCATGAACATGCTTGTGCTCTGCTAGACTTTGCCTCTGCTCTTTCTCCTAGCCTCTCTTTATCATTGTTTGCATGTTTTCAAGTCATTCTTGTCCTTTTCTCATTAAATTCATTTTCAAGAATAACTAAAGCTCTTCCTTCTATTCTTCATCTTCTCCCCTTTTCTGGTTAGATGACTGTAGGGAAGGTCTCACGTGCAATTGGAGCTGTGGCTGAAGTTCTTGTCAATCTGTATGTGAATGATCACAGACGCAAGCCACAGCTTCCCCCCTTTGAACTGGTAAGACCAAACCCACAAAGAAACAATAACTTGACTTAAGAGTGGTGTTTCCAGAACGTCATTGTGACTTAAGACCCTGGTTGTGGAGCACTTTAAGCATTATGAAAGGTCTTGGTCTAACACTTATTAAGGAATCAAGTGCATATTGGCAAAATATGCTGATGTGTGGATATGCTGGAAACGTTGCTCATCATGTCTTCTATTTATATTTTTATTACATGTCTATGAATTAAAACTTCAGGAGGCTTTTATTAAATGTAATTACTGGTACAATTAGTAACAGAAGACATTTATTAATCAGGGTGGCTTCTAAAGAAAGTTTTGTACAGTACATGTTTATGCAGTTATTTTTAACACCAAGTGCTGAATCACCATGCCTCATTTTGAAGAGAGCTGTTTTTAAACTCTGACACTGTTCTGTGTTGAATTCAGAAGCGGTCTCTGGACAGATCTACAGGTTCTTGCCCCATTCCTCATTCTCCATCTTCTGCCTCCACTGCTCAGAGCTGTCAGGTATTGGGAAGCAAAGTAAGGTGTTGTGTTGTGGTGATGACACTTACTTATTAGCCAGCACTAAACTCAATTGCTTCGGCTTCATTGCAACTATCTGTTCTATTAACATCATATTTTTAAAAATGCATTTGTGTATTTTTCCATTTGCATGGTTGTTCATTTGGAAAGTTTCATGCTCTGAAATGATCCATCACAGCAAAATGGATTACTAATGGCAGATTTGGAATAGGATTCTCAACTTTTAAGCACATTTTGTTACAATGACAATTGTGACTTGCACTTAACATTAAAAAATTGTTCCAAGGCCGCCTTTTGCCGGCAAATTAAAGATGAGTTGTGTGGACTGTGTACTGCTGTCTGAATATGCCTGAACTCTGCCAAGCCCGTGCCTCATCTGTCCCATGCGTGGTACTTCTCCTGTGGCAGTGGGAGATGGTGATAGCTGTGGTAGAGACAGGATGCTCATCTGTACCGACCGATAACTAAGTATAATACAATAATGCAAAGTAACATCCTCATACCTGCCTCTAATAAGAAAAGGGGAGCCCAGTGGCATCTAATCCATTTATAATTTCTTTTTCTGTTCCTTTTGCATGTATATCCAGAGAGGATGAAATTTGTGGCAATTAAAGAACGTTAATTGCTAGCCCAAATTCAACAAAAACTTTCAAAATAGTTTCAAGTTGTTAATATGGATCATATTTTAAAGTCCAATGAGTTAAAAATATTCTGAATGTCTGTGGTAGGAATTAAATTGATTTTTAAAACAAACCAAGCCGCAGCTTGGGCTGTAGTCTCAGGAGGAACATGGCTGAGAGGGGAAGCGCGTCTGTGGCGATGTAAATGGTAGTTCAGACACGAACATCGAAGACTGTCAGTTTTTCTTCTTGGACCTTAAAGCAGGAGCCTACATTTTCCTCTGGAGTGTGTATGAACTGAGTCTTCAGGGTGTCTGTTTTCTTAGCTTCAAATGCGCGTCTGTTGTTTGAGGCTGGCAAGGTCTGCCTTTGCCCTCTTCTGAGAAACACCGATGCCCACAGCTGTGAGACACAAGTGCCTGAGCCAGCACGATGCGGGGTGGTGAAGGAGCATTTGGGTCTGATGCTGCTCTTGTACCTGAGTAAACACAAAATGTCGGTGAACTCCCAGAGGGAAGCTGGACATAAGTCCCGCTGAAAACTCACCCCTTAAAGTCCTTGTGATGTCTGATTTATGAATTGCTACATAAACCTACAGAACTGCAGCAAATGAGTAATAAAAAAGCTGACTGATGCTTATTTTAATTGTGTGTGGAGGGTGCTGTGTTAAAGTTCAAGCAGCTAAAGCAGCTGCCCCCTTAATAAGAATTTATATCTGGGTGTAGTGCAATGGCTTTATGTGCATTTCTGTTTTTATCTTTTAACAGGGATCTCTGCGAAAAGAATTTCCTCAGTCTATCGGGGGGAGTGACATTTGTTATTTCTGCAAAAAACGGGTATATGTTATGGAGCGGTTGAGTGCAGAAGGCCACTTCTTTCATAGGGAGTGCTTCAAGTGTGAAATATGTTCTACAACACTCCGTTTAGGAATTTATGCCTTTGATGTTGAAGAAGGTAATATAGGAGCTATTTAAGAATATTTTAAAATGTCTGAGTATTGATGCTTTTAATGGAACTAGGGAAAAAGACCTGGCCGAGTAGCTAGGTCAGGAGGAGGTCTGCCAAGTATGTTGTTTGCGTCCATGCTGATCTTTGAGTCCTTGTACTTGCAGTTCTAGTCTTTCAAAGCAATCCAGTTATGATAGACCTGAAGAAATCCTCAGTGGAAAATAAGTTAAGTTACCAAAATGCAGTTTGTCCAATCACAGGTCAAAGCAGGGGGGGAAAAGGTGATTTTTCTCCAACAATGCAGAATTATTCTAATCTCTCATTTATAACTGGCCATTAAATAACGCGTTCTATAAGGATAAGCCATGATAGTGGCAGATTTACACAGATGGGGGGACTATAGGTTATTTCATTCAAGATGTTATGGCTCAGGATTTGAAAGCAGTAGTACTAGCCAAGCAGCAGTGTAATTTATTCCAGTCTGCTGTAGAACGGGAGGTTCAGATCTTGGGCACTCAATCCCACCTACAGCCTGGGGTTTGGAGATGGGGAATGATTTTTTGCCCCGCCCCCCCCCCTTTTTTTTTTTTTTTTTTTTAGTTTAGATGGAAATTGTTAAACTGAATTGAAATTCCCTTGCCACTTCAGAATGATTTGATTAGATCGGAGTATTAACCTGATCTCCTTCTACGAAAGGATTAAAGACTCAAAGCCAAAGGTTGTTCTTTTGCAGTCCAGAGAATCTTCTGCAAAGACTTTTTTGAACTGATGATTTGACTTTTTGCTGCTTGATGTCTTGTGTTGGTTTGTGACTTGATATTTACAGAATCTTGTTTTTCTGCTATTTATTAATCTTAAACCTGTGTGGTAGATAAATGACCTTGCCTTATTTAACAAATGTGCAAATCTCTGTACTGTAAAAGAAATCCATTCAGAGCTGTGAGCTATTCAGTCGGTGGCAAGTTTCCCATTCCTTTTGCTGCCCAACCATTAATTATCCTGATTTCACCTTTTTATAGATGCAAAAGTGGGGTTTCAGTCCATAGGCGTATAGATAGAATATCATATAATTTATTTTTTCTCTTGTAGGTAAATTTTACTGTAAACCTCATTTTACGCACTGCAAAATCAGTACTAAAGACAGAAAGAGAAGAGCAACATTACAGATCCAGGGAAAGGTACGTATTGGTTATATTACTAATGCAGGAAATGTTGAGGCAGCTTTATCTGGAGCAGGATGCAACACGTGTGTGTTTGTGTGTAAGATGTTTTCTACCTGATGTCCAGCAGTAGTAAAATCAATGCTAAAATATAACCTCCTGGTTCTCTGAATTTGTCATATTTATAGTCTAGTTCTCAATGGAAATTAGATTTTCCTATACAAAGTAAAGTTGAACTTAAGAGCAGTTGGAAATGACAATATATAAAAAAACTTGAAAACAGTAACAGAAACTGGACTTTCCATTTTTAGAAGTATATTTAACATTTTTTTAATGCTTTATATAAGGAGGCAACAGAAGCATGGAAGAAAGAGGAACCCAAACCCACAGAGACGACCACAGAAAGCACTTTGTCTACTGCTAGCAGTCCAGAGGACAGGTCCCCAGGTATCCTGACTTCCTTCTTTAGGGGCACGCTAAGCTGGCCCCTTCGGGTGACAAGGGATCTGCTTGACATTCCCAGACGTCTGTCTAACTGGATGCATGGTTTTCTGCACGCTACCAATGTTCATTTCAGGGACAATGCATATAACTATACCTACTTGTACGAACTCTTGAGCCTTGGTGTGCCATTCCTCTGTGCTCTTCTAGAGGTACTTACTCATATGTACCGGGAAGCAGAGCTATCACTTGAAAATGCGCTTGAATGGGTGAAAAAAATTCTATAGGGTTTAAATTCTTCTACTTGTCTTGCTCAGTTGTGCCTTTCAGATTTTCAAAATTAACAGCCTCGCTATTTTCTTGAGGTTTTTTTTGTTTGTTTTTTTTTACTTTTCATGCAATTTAACATGTGACTTAAATGAACGGTGGATTCCTTCTGATATAAACAAGGTGCAATCAAAATTTTCAATATAAAATGTACTGTATGTTACAGCATGAAGGGCAGTGTCCAGACACATTTCCAGAACACAGAGACGGATGAAGGATATTTATAGATTTCCCCCCCTCGCCCCCGCGGCCCGTTTTATCCTGTGATCAGACCATTGGGTGGTGGTACATTTTAAAACCATTCTTTTCCCTGTTTCCAGCCCCCCCCCTTTATTCTTCTCCCTGTGTCCTGCCCCCCCCTTTTTTTTTTTGTTAGACCAAGAAAGAATGTGCATTCTTTCAGATGTTTGGGGAATATTTATGACAAATGACTGGGTTTTGAAACCTGAATATGGCGCATACCTTTTCTTTTTTTTTCTTGCTTTCATCTTTGCTCTGGGTTATGAGGTTTATAACTTGCATGAATATGTTTAAAAAACAAACAAACAAACATGTACTTAATTCACATTGCTCCTAGTCATGCCTTTTACATTTCTTACATGTGATAGATACCCTTTGTTGATAGTGGGTATAATCTGTACTACTAATTTATTTGAAGTTTTGAAATAAATTTGAAGAGCAAATCTTAGTTGAGTGAAGGCTTGATTGAAACTGTAAATCAAAGGAACTGGTAGTGTAATTAGACCTGACTTATTCTTCAAATCAAGGCTTCCTCATTAGGTGGCTGATTCGAGGAATATCAATTTATGGAGCACTCATCTGTAACTGAAATCACTGCTGTTGTGCCTCTGGGTAGGCACTGCTTCTATTGTGTTTTGGAATTTTTTAAAAATACAAGTTTAGAACAAACAACAAAAACCTACAAATGTATTCTAAGGAGATTACTTCTTAGTTGGGTATTTCATTAATTTCAGCGTATAAAGCTGATGGCAGGAAGGTGAAATTCTGTAATCTGGAGCAGCCATTAAGTAAATTTCTTTCAGATGTCCCTCAACAAGGTCTACCTTAATCAGAAGGTGTCAGGACAGGTTAAATAAGCTATTTAACGGCAAGGAGACACCAACATCCCAAATTCTGATTTACTTCCAGCCTAGTTAGCCAGTGAGGTAAGCATGCTCCCTGCCTCTCAAATACTTAAATGTTTGAATTCAGAAGTTAACCAGGAAATAGGTAAATACATAAACAAGGTAATATGTAAAGCCTAAAATTAAAAGCATCTGTAGCATTTATTTCTAGACAAAAGAATGTGGCTTAAATAATAGGAAATAATGTCGCATCCAGTTAGTACCAAAGTTGAGGATCACCTTCCAGTGGTCTTAAATGACTGTGCTGCTTATGGGCTGGCGGTTTTTTGATTTTTTTAACATAATGTGGGAAAAGAAGATTTGAATTGTTTTGTTTCTTAGGTATTAAAAGGAAATATGTCTTCTGTTTAAAATAAATGACAAACTGGATTTTTCCTCTAGATAGTTGGACTTTCTTTGAACTGCGAGGATAAAGCTTTTCACATTTTAGAGTGCTTATGTATTTTGGGAAAAAATTGTTAAGTGTATGCACAGAACTTGAAAAAGTGCTTGAAGAAAATTGGTTAGGTATAAGGTAGCACTCGTTTGAAATAAATTGCCATTAATACTCAAACATGTATTCAGCAAAATTTTGCTAGGATATTGACTGGACACAGCAGCAATTATAGTAACGTGGTGGGCATCTGTATATATGTAAAGAAATGTATCTGTACCTCTTTTATAGCATTTAAAAAAAACAACTACTTTGGAACACTGTATACTTTTTAATTATTTGCTAATGATAGTAATTGTTTCATCCTAAAAAGAGGAAAAAAAGCAGTGTGATTTACCATGTTACTTCTGCAACACAGCAAACTGCTAAGTGGTAAAGTTTTAAAATTTGCCTTGCCATCAATTTCGATTTCAGTTTGTCAACAGCACAGTCTTTAGGAACATTTTTGCCTGAAATTTTCTCCTGCTGTTTACTACAGGAAATTTTCTGCTTTTCAGCAGAGTGAGCATAATGATAAACTTACAGAAAATGGTGATATAGTAAGAAACTTGGAAATCTCTGATGTCCAATGAATTTAAAGCAAATTAATCTTACTAGTAGAAAGTTTAAAAATAAAATTAAAAAAAATAAAAAGATGGTATTTGCTTTATATATATTTATATAATGGGGAATAAAATCCCTACATTCCCACAACAGAATTCAGGAACTTGCACAATGAAAACATTTTCCTAACGAATCTTAATTACACTGCATATTCCAGTGGGAGTTTGCAGGTGATTCTGTTGGGAAGGTTTTTTATTGGTATCAATCTAATTGGTAGATTTTTTTTAATCTCTTCATCTTAATATTCTACTAGTAAGATTCATACCTATTTGTCCTCATTCATGATTTAATGAAAAAAGGCAGTTTCATTTTGGTGAATTCTTCTTTGTGCCTACATAATCTTTCTGATGCTTTCCTGTACAACCAAGTTAAGTTCTGTGTTTTTTTTCCTGCTGTCTTCTCTGTCAATCTCCCTCGTTGCTTTTAGTCCAATTCATCATTCCGGTGCTGCACCCGCTCACTGGCTGAAGCCTTTCTGCTCTCAGGTGATTTTTCCGCTTGCCAGTTCCAAAATTGTGTGACTAACACTGTTGTTTGACAGCATTTCATTGTGCGTTTTTTTAAGACTTCTGGAGCAAACCGTGTGTGTCTGGTATATTAATGGATGCGAGCTTTGGCATGGTCATTTAACCTGTTGCTGAGTTCACGGTTCTAGAAAAGGTAACGTCTGTGCTCTCTGTAGAGAATGTTTTTCTCTCTGTGTCTGTGCATGTACGCTTCCTTGTGCCTTTAAGGTAAGTTAGGCAAGTACATTGTTTCTTGAAAGAACTAGTTAAAGCCTTATTTCTTTCAAAGTATTGAAGGAAAGAGTTAAAATAAGGTCAGGACAAGATTAGCCAGCTGATTCTCCTGGTTAGCATGAACACCTATTTCCACTGGGCTCAGATATGCAATGAGCAAATTTCCACTGAGCTCAAATATGCAATGAGCAAGCAACGTTCGAGCACTGTGGCATTTTCTAAGCACTTCTTTGCTTTCACACTGGAAAAGTACAATATAAAAGGATTCTGTTGAAAAAGTAGCCAAAGCGATGCAAATTCCAGTCTTCCACCCCAAGTAACATAGTAGGCAGGCCTAACAGCAAGAGATGTGCATGCTGTTTTTAGTCTGTAATATCAAAATGCCAAGTTTATATAACCAGAGTGTTTTGGTTTGAATTGTTTTGTTAATTAATTAACTAGGCCCCATTTGCCACTCTGATGAATGGATTTGTCTTGCTGCATGAGACATTGCCACTACTCTCCATGACAAATTTGTGTGATTATTTTGTATGTATTTTTCTTTACATAAGTTCCAGTATGTGTAATCACATGTTGATAATCTGGAAGGGGAAATGAATCCAAACAAGAACCAAGGGCTCAGTCTGACAAGCAAGTGTGCTAAGGTTTTGGTTGATATGGCCGTAACCCAGCCTTCCCTGCTGAGGATCCCTTTCAAAGGGAAGGGCCTTCGGGAATTCATCTAAGTAGCAATTTTCAGGAGGGGCCAAACATCCTCTGCCACTTGCCCCATTTCACACGCCTCAGCCAGGAATGCAGAAGGGCTGCGGGGTCAGAGCCCCACACCTTATCTTCCTGACCTGTATGTTTGCATGACTGAAGCAATAGTATTTATTTGTGTGGGTATCCTAAAATGTCTTGACGGCTTTGAAAGTCCCCACGCTGTGCCCACACAGAAACCTCTTTGTATTTTAAGCATCACTTCCTGCACAAATGGTTAGGACGTGACTTCCTATGTATTTCAGGGCTATGGTGTTTTGTTACAAAGCTCAGCATGCTTTGAGATGAAGGTTGTGACGTAAAGGTCTGCCATTTCAAACCACTTCCCATTGCCGTGTTTTTTACCCTCTGTTGCAGAGTCTTCCTAGCTCTTCCTGGCCAGTGAGGATTCTGTCCTTCTCCTCCTAAATCTTCCATCTTCATTTTACTTTATAATCTTAACTGAATATTTTTATTAAATAGTTTTTAACGCTGTATTTAAATTTTCACATGGAATTTCTGTATTTTGCACACAGTGAAAATTGTTTTAGCTTTATTTATGATATCTGCTGTAAACAAAAATAAATGTAGTTCTTTATAAGTCTCCTTGTTTCATCTTTTCCTTTTAAAAATATTTCCTGAGGACAGAGACTTAATAGTGACTTCACACTCGTTTCACAAATTCCTCTTCTGATGGATGCTGTTGTGTTATCTTTGTTGTGGCCTGACCCAAAGGCCAGAGAGTTTCACTGTTGTGGTGTAATAGTATGTGTGTCCCTTTTGAAAGGGATATACATCGGGGTCCTTGACAAGTTATCTCATCCGCTGCAGATCAGGAGGTGCCTGGTGTTGGGATTTATCCTTCCTGGGAATGATAAATTGGTGTTGGTGAGCATGGGGGTTGCTTGTATTGCATACACAAATAGCACTTGTCCTCTTCTCTTTGACTTCCGTTACCTTTCCTTATGTTTTTATTTTACATATTAACAAATGTCATAAAGGTCATACTAAGTTACATGTGTTTGGGAAATTATATCATGTGCAGGAAAAGCAGGTAATAACCGTGGGTAAAGCTTTACCTTTGCTGCTGGCTCTGGAGTGCTATTTGCAAGCACCCTTTATCTTCTGGACCCCTGGAAGCTGCAGCTAATGGTGACCTATTATTTGTTAACAGTGGCCTTGTTTTATTTATTTATTTTGCCTTCTTTTGCTCTGTCATGGCTTTTTTTTTTTTAATTTTCATTTCTGTTTTTAAAGCTGGTGGTGTGGTTCTTTTTAAATAGTAGGTTTTCCAAAAGAGCTTTCCTAAGTCTTCTTCCCCTTCATCTTCTTTCTTTTGCTTGCTCTGTAATTCTTAAGCTATAATCTCTTCCTTTGTATTTCAAGAAAAAAAAAACAAATCCCAGAAAGAATAGTCCCAATAATTTAATGGAAAGATTGTGTGATATATATTTTTTTTAAAGTCAATTCAAACTGAGCCTCACTAGGGTTGATTGAATGACAGAAATGAATTTTTTGAAAGTGTTGCTAAAGACAGCATTGCTAAAGAACAACAAATGTTATTCCCAATGAACTATTCCATCTTCCCTGCCAAAGAAAAAGCCACCACGCACAGTAGAAAGTTTGCTGTCCAAGGGGGAGATGATTTGCATAATGAAAACATAGGGCAATGAATACCATTTAAGACAATACTTGGCACTTCCTTAATTGCAATGGACAAAGCAATTCAGGTAAAACTAAATTTGCTCTTTGCATAATTTACAGTTTTGGAGTAGGCTCATTTCTGCCATCTTTATTTGATCATTTTAGGCAGAGGCAGTGGCATGGAAACATCAGAAGAGGTTTTTGTGTCTGCAGAAGGTGATGATTTGTTTGGCACTGAAGCTTTTGAGAGGCATCAGATGTTCATGCTGTTCTCATAAAGTTTCACTTACTCCTGCTAAAATATCAGTGCAATAGCTTGGAATTGGAGTAATGTTAGAGTCTAGATTTGTAGTGATTGTGTTGCTCATGGTGGCGCAGAAGGCCCAAAAAGTCAAATCACTAGCAAATCCTATCACTAGAGGGATATACCTAGCAGTAAACAGTCCATGCCCTTGAACGCTAGTGGACAAGACAGGACACAGCGTATGGAAAGAAATAAAACAGACAGAATGAGCAACGTGAGGGGAGCAAGTTTACTTCCCTCACTCTCAGTTGAAATCATTACACAATAAAACTAAATAATCCTTGTTTTGCTCCCAGTAACGCTGCTAAAGGAAGAGACTAGGGGGTTAATTTCTGAGCGAATTTAACAAGCCTAATTTGGGACTCTTGTCTTCTTCTGGCCACGTGAGCAGACCTCCCTGTGAGTAGGAGGCTTGAATCCTCCTACTGCTCTTGTGTTGAGCTCTCTCCAAAAGCTCCAGTGCTCTCAGTCTCCAGCAAGCACACGCAGTTATAAATGCACCCCAAAGCAGTAATACTTTGTCCCTTTATATAGCTGGCATCAGCAGTGGTGCTTGTTTGAAAGGCAAACAGGCTGCTACTCTGGTCTCGGGCTGCTGCTGAACTGGGTGCCTTCCAAAAATCATGGTTTCGGAGCAGATGATACTAATGCCTCTTTACATAGTTAATGCTTTCTAAGACTTGAAAGCTACTTGATGTTATAGATGCCATTATAGCACTAGAAGTGCAGAGGTGATGTTTGCTTGTCTGGCAGGCTCAGGAGTTGCTCTGTCTTCCTCCTTATACTGGTTCAAATGGGTTCTGAACTTGTCTGTTGCCATTAGGGCCATTTGGGTTGGAAATACGTACACAGATGTGCATTTTCTGAAAAGCCAGACTAATCTTTCATTCTCAAAGCAACACAGCATTACCTGCCTAGATGTCTGTTAATGAAAAGCAAACATTGGTATTCTGTAAAGGTAACTTTCCTTTATTATAATTATGCTAATGCGTTATAATGAAAAAGATCTTGCAGTTTTTAAGCATACTTAATTTGAGGGGAAAAAACAAAAGAGTACAGATAAAACTTCTTAAAATTGCTCAAATTCAAATGTCAGCCTTTCATTAACTCTACCAAGAAGAGTAATTTCTATTCCTCTTGGTTACTTCTAGACTGCTGGAGCTATAAAATGTCAGTGAAAGTTGCTTCTGTGTGTACTCCAACCTCAAGCAAGGCCTATGGTCTGTGTTTTCCCACAACATTATGGCAATTAGTTACTATAATTGGCTTTAATTAATTTCTGGCTCACTCATTCCTCACATTCCAATCAAAACAATGAGTTCTGAAATGCACTGAATTCTGCATTAATATTTATGTTTCCAAAGGCATGACATGTTTGCAGATGACTTGATATTTTTGCATGAAAGATCATGTCGCTGAAGATCAGAAGACATTATGTATTAATGCTTGATCCAAGTATATATATTAGTCATGTAAATATTTCCCCAAGTCTCTTTCCTTTTCTTCATGAACTGTGTTAATATAAGAAGGGAGGCTTTGATGTCATCTCATCAGGTGGTGGACTCCAAACTTGTTTGAAATGGCTGGAATTTCTGATACGTTCTTTTGAAATGTGAAATTGCAAAGAAATTTGCATGTTGCTATAGTCTTGAATTTGCTCTTTCAGCATTTATGCTGCAGGTATTAATTCACGTCTTTGTTTTACGGTTTTTGGTGCTTTGAGTCTGTGTGCAAAAAAAATACTGTTTCGACAGACACTGATCACTCTAGAGACTGAAACCATTGTGGCTGCACTCCAAATTCACAATTATTACATGCGTTAATATACCAGACTAACACAGATTGCTCTGATAAAATATATTTACTCTAAAATGATAGAAATAGTGTGTTATCATAGCAGTTTTTGTTTGAGAAGCAATTTTCCATAAATATATACATTCAGCATACCTAGTGGGTTTTCAGTGAGTTGCTTTTTCCTTTATCTCTATTAATTTTTGCTTAGTTTGTATTAGAGCATTAATGTGCACCGTCCCGGGTGCATTCAAAAGTCGTGTGCTTTGGGCTCTGTCTTGCTTTGCCAACTTCAAATTCCCTGGTTACATTTTGTGCCTGAATTCAGCAGTGTCTGTTCACCGAGTAAGTAATGGATACTTTGAAAAAGTGTTTTGCTGCTGAAGAACTTGTGTACGTGCTGGTGTGGGCCCACGGGGAGTGGGAGAAGACGGGCTTCTGGCGTGGGGACAGGAGGAGGCAGCCGTGGTGGAGCCTGTCACTGGGCCATGGGTGGAGAAGGGGCAGCAGAAAAGCGTTTGCTTTTGGTGGTTGGAAGCCGGGCAGGCGATCGGGCCCCATTGCACAGGGGTCAGCGTGCCACTCCGTGGAAATGGGAGCAGTGGTTGTCTTTATTCTTTGCCCTGTTAGCCACCATAACATGGAAATGACTGCTGTAGACGTATGAAGGAGGCCTGAGGAGAAAGGTGGCAAGAACTGAAATCTGTGAAATGTCAAACGTCGTATCTTTTACAGGAGTCCTTTTTCAAGGACAGAAATCTGCCTGGCAGTTTCTCAGATGTGATGAAAACTCAAAGTTTGGACAGGACATCAGTTTGGGAATACTGCTAGAAGCCCTATAGCCTCTTAAGGCAGATGTGTGAAATACCGTAACGGGATGTCTTCAGTTTCAAACTCTAACACAGGCGATCCTCCCATGCAGCCTTACATGTTCTGAAGCTCGGGCCACAGGGCACAGCTGAAGCTGTAACAGGTTTGAGCTCGGGTTTCACTCCAGTGTGGGCTGGTAACCAGTGTTGGTCTTGCAGCAAGACCAAGGTCTAACCAAGCTGGAGGTGTCGTCGTTTTCCCCCATCCCCTCTCACAGTCCCACGTGGGCTGTGCTTTCCTGGCGAGTGCATTCTGCTCTGTATCTCATCCCTGTGCTGTCTGGGTTCATTTCAGCTGTGCTTCCACAGCACTGGTATGAAGACACCTTCCTTCTGCCCCACAGCTTTCTTAAAGCACTGCTGTATTATAAGCAGGACTCATAATTTTTTTTTGTTGTTTATTGTACAGTAAGAAGTCAGAGAGGCAGTGAAGTGTGCTAGGTGTGCTACCAATCAATTTGTGGTCTGCTGACTGAATTTCTTAATGTCGGTTTTTGATGCCAACTGGTGTTTGCTTTCACCATCAGAGCTGCCTACATTTATGAGTAACTCCACTTTAAAATTGTTCACTCCTGTCATTGCCTTAGTCAGCAGCTCCACAAGGCCAGGCAGAGTCGACTCATCCTGTGAATGAATTATGGGGTGACACAGTCTAATGGCAGGCTAAGAGCCTCAGGATTGCCAGCTGGAAAAGCAGGACACAAGTTAGGCTGGGGTCTTTATGGGGGGGGCACTGTGTTGTATTGGGCCAGTTGCACAGCGGGGAAGGTGAGCTGTGTGCCAGCCCCGGGTGCCTGGGCACCCGCCTCCTGCTGATAAGAGCAGCACCTGGGATTTCAGTGGTGCTTTTCACCTGAGGACCTGAAAGCCCTTTGCCAGTCCTGAATGGCTGGGGCAGCTGTGGGTAAGTACAGCTCCTGCTACACAGCCATCAGGGAGTCACAAAAACGTGATGTGTCAGGGGTGCCAAAATCCCAAAATGCAGGTTGCAACACCTAATTCCAGTAGGGTTCCTTCTTCCTCCCCCCGGCCGAACAGCGCTGTCATGCAGATACGCAACATGGGCAGGGCTGTAATAAATCAGTCATTTCTTGTCTGCTCTTTTCCTGAGCCGTGGGGCAGGTGCCGAGCTTCCCGGCCTCGAGGCCGGGCAGTCGGGGCAGGGTCCCCTCTCACTGCCAGCAGCAGATATGAACCATTTCTTACCCCCTTCGAGAGCCCAACTCGGGGTCTCCACCCGGTCAGCCACCAGACCTTGTGTTTGGTGTGAGGCACCCCCCCAAGCCAGATGGATCAGGGCACTCTTGGGGGAGTTTTCTGGACCAGCCTTCCTGCAGAAACTTTCTTCCTGGCCGCCAATATGCTGGGTGTGTTGTGGCCCAAAGCAGAAAGGCTGATACCATTTTAAAATTTGTTGTTTCCTGGCTCTGTTTCTGTTTTTCATCTGCCTTCAGGGATGTTCTCTGGGTTTGTATTAGTTTAAGTTTTCATACTTCGGTTAGCTCGGCAAGGCTCACTCCCCCTTTCTGCTTGTGCGGGGCTCCCACTTGGTCTGACTCGCCTTAGCGAAGAAATACTGCGGGAGCTCTCACTGTACCTTGCTTAAAAATGAATTTCCCTCTCATGACTTAAAACCAGCTAAATAGGAGGAGGGAGGATAAACATGAATGCTTCTGGCTGCTTATGGCATGGTGACGTTGACTTGATGGGGAGGCTGCTGCAGCTGCCTTGGTTAGGGATTTTTCAGTGGAGCATCTTTGACCATTTTTGTCCAAGACAGGCAGAGGCACGCACAGAGCAGCCGCTCCTGAGCAAAGCTGATAAAATGCAGCTGCCCTGAGCCAGCTGGTGTCTGAGGCACTTGGCCCAGTGTTCCTGGTAGGGAGGGGGATGTCATTTGGCACAGTTCAAGCTTTGTGCCATTGTGGGCAGCATGTGCTCTGCCCAAGGTTGGGGGGAAACGGCCTATCCGGCCCAGCTGCCCCCAGTGGGGGCTTGGCTCTGCCCAAATTTGGCTGGTTCCTGAGCCCTTGTCATCTCCTTGTCAGGTCACAGTAATGTGATTTGCCTGACGCTGGTTTGGCAGATGACTCAGGAGCAGCAGCCCGTACAGAAAGTCAGGCTGACTTGTCAAGTCGGATTTGCCAGTATGAATAACATCTCCTGCTTACGTCTGTTCATTGGCCCTGGTGTTATCGGTGGGGGCACTCAGATGCTGGAGCAATCAGCGCCTTATAAATGGTAATCATAGAAGGTGCCGAGAGCCATCTGTGAAGCCCTGGGTGGGTGGACGCTAAGCCCCTTTGGAATGGGCCTCTCCTTTGCCATGTGTGCGGTGGCACGCTGCTCCCGCGCAGGTTTCTGAAGGGGTCCCATGCCAGTGACTGTCACGGGACCGTGGTGTTTTCATCAGCTAAGCAAAACCTGTTGCAATTGCACCGCCAAGCATGGCGTAACATGGAAAAAGGTTTCAGTGCTTCTGTGTGCAGCGCTGAATTGGCGTGGTGTGTGTGAGACACCAGCATGTAACTCGGCACCTTTCCCTCATTAAATGGGGCTGGTGTGTTGGCAAAGCCTCTGGAACCAGGAGGAGGGATGTGATGATGCATTTATCAGTTTTGGAGTAGCAGAGGGATCTTGCCTGGTGGTTGACAACATTTAGCAGTTTTAGTCATGGAGGGGCAGTAAACAGCTCTGAGATTTGAGCTTTCAAAAATCTGAGCTTGAGCTTTTTGGCAGAATGGTCTAATAGAGCTGGCATGGCCCAGCCACGGCCCAGGCAGTGCACGGTGGTGCCGAGACACTGAGATAGCGTCAGTCCTGGATTTGGGTCTGGGCAGCTCAGTGCCCCATGAAAACCCTCCCGCAGTCTCTGTGGGGACTGGCAGTGACGGCCTGTGATGCTGGGAGAGGTTTGCTCTCTTCCGGAGCGAGGCCAATGGGCCCATGGAGCCATGCTGCTCCTGTTTAGCTTGAGCAAAACCTGCGCAGGTGCCTGGTAGCTGTGGGGGAAACCTGCCCTGTATTTCCATGGGTATAAACTGCCTTAAAATCACTCCAGGAGAAAATGACTAACAAAACTAATTGCAAGCTTTCAGGGCTTTAAGGATGTTCACATCGCTCATGTCTGTAATATGCAGCATATTACAGACAAGAAAGACCTCTTCCCTGCTATGCTTGGCTGTCAGCTTTGCCCTCGTACCTGAGGGAGGAAGGCGAACCGAGGTATTCACAAAAGCACTTGAGATCCCTGAGTCCCTAATCCTGCATGCTGAGAGATTTCTCCATCCTTGTTTCTGGGCTTCGGGATGACTTGTGGGGCTGTCCCCGCTGCAGAGCTAGGTCTAGGTCTCCGCACTTTGTACACAGTCCCACCACCATGCTCCCTCCTTGGCCATTCCTGCCAGGCACAGAGCCTTTGCAGGAGAGCAGTGCTGCTTGAAGGCGTTGTTAGATGCTGAAATGCATCCAGACCACCGAGGATGCTGGTACAAAAAATAATTCAGTCCCACCACCATGCTCCCTCCTTGGCCATTCCTGCCAGGCACAGAGCCTTTGCAGGAGAGCAGTGCTCTGCTTGAAGGTTGTTAGATGCTGAAATGCATCCAGACCACCGAGGATGCTGGTACAAAAAATAATTTAAAAAAAAAAAAAAAAGAGGCAAAAGTGCTTTTTATGTTATGGTGGATCATCACTGGATGTTATTCTGTAAGCATGTGAATTTTACAAGCCTGTCATTGAGAGAATCACAGTTACGATGATCTTTCAGTGAGCAAAACCACCACACTGAATTTGCATGCTTTTTGCTTAATACGAATCTGCCTTGAGCCTGTGTGCTTTCTGAAGGGCTCAGCCAGGGAGAGTGTCTCCAGAGAGATGAAGGGACAGGTCTCTTCAGAATTCCTGCAGGAGGGCTGCTGCTGGACTTGTGTATACAGGGACCTCCAAAACCCATAATTATATTCCTAATTAGAGGCTGCTACTTCGCCAAGCCATAAACAAACTACAGTTTGTTTCTCAGATTTGATAATCAGCTCGAAACAGGCCCCTGCCAAGGTACCAGCCCTGTCCGGCTCCTGCTCGGTGCCCGTGCTGACATGAGAGCATCTTCATACTGCCCGTCCTCCCCTAAAGTGGGGTGAAGGATTTTGAAGGGCTGGGGCTCTGTGTGCAGGCTGGCAGTCCAGCACAGGGCCTTGCCGTGCCGTCCCAAAGGCTTGGGTCACTTTGTTGCCTTCTCTGCTCCTCGGTACAAACTTCCTGAGTGGTCCAGTCCACTCAGCTGCGGTCTCTGCTGGGTCTGTTGAGTGAATTCCTGCAAGTCCACCCAGAAGCCACGAACTCACTGAAGATGGTCTTACCGTCCAAATGGTCTTGCTAATTTACCTTTTGTGAGTGAATGACCGTGGTGTTTGGATTATTGGTGCTATGGGGAAAAACTGAGGATTTATACTCCTTGACCATATCTGTGCAGCTGCAATAAGGCCCACCTCCAAGTTTTGTAAACCCTCTCAGCGTTGCAGAGATCTTGTAATGTCTTTGTCCCTCACTGGCTGCATCTCTGACTCATTTGAGACAGCCCAAAAATTGCTGTCTCTCAAATGCAAGGGTGAGCTGGCACTCTTGGTGAATTGGGAGAACTTGGCATGACACTTAATCAAGAATAAGTGTGTTTTACTGGAAAGAGGTTTGCATCTGTGGGGTCTGCAGGGGCTGTTTGGCCAAGCCCGTACGTTGAACGTTGAAGTTTTGAACAGCCCTGACCTCTGGGTGAGTGCTGACCCGGATGCGAGCCCTGCAGGTAAAGCCTTAGGGATACTTCTCAGTTACCACACGGTTTAGCTAAATCCTTGCCCTGTAAGGAAAACAGTTGTGTTTTTCCCAGTGCGAGGAGGATGAGGTGGGCTTTGAAATACAGACAAAGGAGAAATTGTTTATCCAAATTTTCATCGTGTTTGAGTGGGAGGGCCAGATGAATACAGGATTGTTCTGTTGAAATCACTTTCTGTCTTGCTGCTGTTTAAATAACTGAAGGCAGCTAAGCTCCACGCTTGCATTAAAAAAACCCAAACCCAAAAAAACCTAAAGCCATGTTATTTGCTCTCACTGCAAGTCAATCAAGGACTCTGATCAGGAGAGCTCAGACTGAGGAGAGGCACTTGCAGTGAAGAAATGGGCGATAGAGCTTGTGTGTGGGAATAGTGCTGCCCAGGACACCAAGCCACCGAGATCAGCTGTCCCTGCCCTGGGGTTATTCTCTGAACAGAGCTGTGACTGCTGATGTGAATGCACCAGTATTTTGAGCATTGCTACACATTATAAGATGCGTTGCAAAATTTTTTCTATATTAAAGGGCCTTAGATCTATGCATTGTTTTTTCTAGCTGTAACTCTGCATAAAGGACGACTTCCTAAAGCCCCGAGTTGTCCTTTGTGCCAGCAACTGTGGTAAAGCAGGGAAAGGAGGAAGCATTAGTATTGGTGTTGTCAGCACAGACAGCAGAGGATAGTGATGTTAAAATAGAGGTTTTCCTGAATTCAGTAGGATTTGGGTTTCTGGATCCTTTGGAAAATTCCTCTGAAGTAACTTGTTTGTTTTGTTCAGGAAAGTATGTAACTGAGGAACTGAACCCAAACCACCTGAGCAGAAACTCAGATTTTTCTTGAAGTGGGGGGAAAAAAACCAACGCTTTTGTCCTGCTGGGCTGCAGTCTGGTACTAAAGCGAATAAACTCACTCCAGGCTTTGGCTGGGCAGGCAGCGCGCTCTCCGAAGGCCAGTCCCCCATACCATGCCATGGTGCAGCGTGCCCTTCGTTGGTGTGTTCAGTGCCCTCGGGTTGGCGAGGGTGAGAACAGTCTCGCCTCCTCCTGCCCGCCCCGTGCCCGGCCATGAAGTGCAGCCACCGGCCGGCGTGCTTCAACCCAGCCTGGCTTCGCTTGCGATTTGGGACCTGCGGTTTAGGAGCAGAAAGTGTGAGGCCAGTTTTGTGGTACCGGAAAGTGGTTCTTGCTGCTTTGATGAGCAGAGCCCCTCCAAGCCCTCGCCTTGGGCCAGATGCACTTGCTGTTGAACCAGCAAGACGTCCCTGGCCCCAGAAACCACCCAGCTCAATAGCAGAGCCAGCCTGTAACTGGGTGAGGGCTGTCAGGGTTTGGAGCTGGAAGAGGAGGGAAGGGAGCACCCAGGAACCTGCTGGGACATCACCCTGAGAAGGGCAGCTGGGGAAAGGCAACCAGGAGGTAGGGGATAAATTAGGCAAGGCACAGTGTGCTTGGCAGGGGAGAGGAGAAAGGAGAATTGGGAGACTAATGAAAAAGGCAATGGTGTGGCCAAAACAAAGCAGTGGGGCAGGGTGATGGATGAGGAAGGATCATAATATGCGGATGAGAGCAGAGTAAGGAGGTTAACAACAACTTAAGGAATGGAAAACTTAAATTCTCTTAATCCCACCAGACCTTCAGACAGCAAGTTACAGTTGTGTAAGTGTAGTCCATAAAACAGACAGCATAAACACTGGGTTGCACAGGCTGCAGAGGACCTGCTGCTCATGTCCGAGCAGAGCCGGGGGGGCTGCCCTGCCTGCTTGCTTCCCTTCAGATGTGTGCAGGGAAGCACTGGAGGACATGGAGGATTTGGAAATTAGCACATTAGCTCCCTGGCTTACTCATACTGACTAGCTTAGGAAACTTCAGCAGCTAAAAAAAAACACAAGTCAGTTGTTGTTAGGATGTTTCCACTTTAACTGGCCAGCAGCGCGCTGTGAGATACTTGTGGTGTGTGCTGCCTGTCCCTGCAGTCATACTCGCCTGAGAGATCTGGTTGGCTGACTGCAACCTAAGATTAACGCCTTCCCATGCGTGGCTTGTCCATGCCCCTCCCCCTGGTAAATTATTTGAATATTTTGGCAAAGGATTTGTAGAGACTCCAGTCCAAACTGTGCTATGGAGCAGGCGTACTCACTGCTGGACATCTTTAGCATGCTGAGACATAGATAGTAGGAAATCTGAAGTGAGCATGATGGAAATGAAGTAAGATCTTACGCAAATGCTACTTTGAGTGACTGTTTCCTGAGGACTGGGTTCTCTTCTGATAACGTCTGGTGCTGCCCCACGGATGTCAGTGGCATGGCACCAGTTTGCATCGGCAGGAAACGGGGCTGTGACCTTTTCTGTCCTGCAGACCGGATGCCTCTTTAGCTTTTACATTGTATGTGTTTATCTTATAAAGTTCAATTCCTCTGACTCAGTCTCTTAGCTTCTAGTAGAAAATCTCCTGTCCTGGGGAGGAAACCTGGTGTGAAGCGAGAGCGCCAGCTGGCCACGGAGGTCCCTGCAGTGTCACGGGCTGCCTGGGTAATCCCAGATGAGTGGCTTGGTCCACCCGTGTGCCCCTTCCTCTTTGGGAATAGCAATAAGGCCATTTTTGTGTCTTCTGGTGACGAAGTGGGATAACATGGTAAGTACAGCCAGCCACAGACTTACAAAAGGGCTCAAGCACTAGCAAAATTAGGTATCTCGGAGCTTATGTGGGAATTGCCACCTTGGATTTAGGAGTTGAATATCCATCTCAATCCTTCTGCAAGAGCTTGAGTTTCCCCAGAGAGCAGAGATGGCAGGGGGGGCTGCTGCACATGCCCAGAAGTGCTGAACAACTTGGGCTTATCCCCTGCCTGAGCACAGCTCAGCCTCCAGTGAGGCTCTGTCTGCCTCCTCCACGAGGGCCGGTTTATCAGCCAGCTCGGTGTGTGACCAGTTAATTGCAATGGTCACTAGAGGTGCCAGTCTGAGGTGCTTAACTCTCAACCTGCAGTGTGATGGGAATCAGGGCACTGAGGTTGAGAGCCTGGTTTCCACCCTGGAGTCAGATTTCCAAAAAATCAGTGTCCTCATGCTCAGCATCCCTGTGCTGACGTCTCACTGAGGACCTGACTGCCAGTGCTGCAAGGATGGGTGACTGTCCAGGATGCAGGGAGAGCTGCGAGGATCCCAGCTGGAACAGAGAGGTATGAGGGCTGCTTCTTATTTAGCCTAGCATCTGTTCAGGAGCATAAATGTATGCCTCACCATTGTGTAAGTACTCAGCCTTTGGGCTGATTCAGGAGAAATTAGTTCAGACAGCCCTTCTTATCTTTTTGTGCAAAGTAAGAACTTTAAAGAAGTCCCAGCTTTCTTTTTAAATTCCTTGTTTATATCAGATCATATGTCTCCTTTTTGATACTCCTTTAAAATTAACAGCAGCGATAGCCAGCGGTGGAGTTGTAGCTGATGGCCTATTGGATTTGTTTGCATTGCTGTGGAGAGGCAGGTAATAATTGCCAGGCGGACTCCAGGCCTGCAGAGCCTCCAGGCTCTTCCTCCATGGTGTTTACACAAATCCAGCAGCAGCTTGTCCCTGCTCTCTGTGCTTGGTCCGTACCCGTCTTGTTCTCGGGGATTGAAATCTCTCACTGGCGGGAGCCTGAAGTGCTCCGCCGGGCTGCGTTTCACCAAGCAGTGCTTGCCTGTGGGGTTGGGGGTTTGGTCCGGCACTGCAGGAAGGGCTGCTTTTTAGGAGAGACCAGTCAAATTGTGTAACATCACCAGAGCCTACAAAAAAAACCCTGACACTTGGGTGTCTGGGACATCTTTGCCTTTTGTTTGAGCCTGTTACCCAAGGTGCAGCCCTGCGATGAGAAACAGCGGTACTACCTTTAATTTTTCCCAATGTCCTGCAGAGTGTGTAACCCAGTGTTTGAGTTAATGCGCACACGTGGGTGTCCCACGTGCTGAAACACCAAGGTGGTCCACTTTCTGCTGTTATGGAGTTGAGTGCGACATAGTTTATTCAACTTTATATGTCACAATACAAATATTGATTAAATATGTTAGTAAGGAGTGGGTTTGCTTTCTAATCCTAGAGTGGTTTGGGTTGGAAGGGACCTTTAAAGACCTAGTCCAACCCCCCTACCATGGGCAGGGACATCTTTCACTAGATCAAGGTGGACGCTAATGAAGGATGCTGATCTTAAACCCGATTAGTATCACTGTGAATGCAAACTTATCTTGCTCAGAAAGGACTCGACTGGCTAACAGATTCCTGAGAGGGTCAGCTTCTAGGTGCAGAATTCTAGAAGGGGACATACCATGATATTAAAAAAAAAAAGTAAAGAAAAAGAAAACAAAAAAAGCAAGCACAGAAATGTAACTCTTCAGAGAGAGGTGACAGTGCCATCCATCACCGTCATCCGGTGGCCTGGATGACATCCTGAGGTCCTTCACCAGCTCTATTATGTCTATAATGATTGAAAACTGGATGTGTAACAGGCTATTGCAGAGGGACTTGTTGACTGGAAATCTGTTCGCGTTCAGGAACCACACTGGGAATTGTTTTAGGTAGTCTGTCTGTCTGTGGGTTTCAATGCTCTCCAGCTGTGTGTCTGTTAGTCATAAACATGTTTTCTCCTCTTTCCTCTTAGCATGGTGGGGAAAGCATTAATGCGCAGGATGGGAAGGGAATATGTACTGAGCATGCGAGCAAATGGCAAAACTGACTTTCTTTAACAGCTGCTTGCAGTGACTTCGGGCAGTGCTTATTGCCAGCATGGGTACAACGTTTATTGGCAGAGCTGGCAAACTTTTGTTTGGTTTTGCTTGCTCTGATTTTCATATAAAATGCAGCACCTTTTAAGGAGAAAGTTGAGTTGAAGGACTTAGGTTTTACTAATTGGCTCATAATACTGCTTTCTACTTTGCTTCTGGAGAGTAGAAATGGCACGTCTTGGTCCAGCCCAGCTCTGAGGGAGAGGGGGCCATTCCCAGGAAGGTTGCATGCCCCTGTGCGAGGAAGGGCAGATGTGCCCTGCTACAAGCAGCCATGCCCCGCTGACCCGTGGACTCCCATGCTGCCACCTGAGTGCCATTGGGCTTGCTGTGCGCTGCCCGCGAGCGGCTTTGGGGTGGGTGGCCTGGCTGGGCCAAAATAGAAGTCAGACATAAAAATTGGGAGATGGAGGAAATTCATCCCTCTCCAAAGGAAATGAAATCTCTGCAGTCAAGAAACATGTGGCTGCTGTGGTGCTAGTGAGCTGGATGTACAGCCTGAGCACGTGTTTTCACATGGGAGCATCTTGCTCTGGAGAAGCAGTGAGCCACTCCTCTGTCGTCCTTGGCTTCTTGTACATAGAAGTAGAAGAATTAAAAATAAACAAAACAAAACAAAAACAAAAAAACAACAAAAACCCCACACAAAACTCTTGTGAGCAGTGAACTCTCGAGGAGTTTTCAAGCCAAGAAAATACATTTACTTTTATGAAGGGTGAAAAACCAGAGCTCACCATAGCCTTTTGAAAAGTGCAATGCTCTGTGCTGCTTGGGAAAAGCGTAATCAGTAAAACTACTAAAAAAAAAAAAAAAGACTGCAAAGCCATGTTACTCAGTCTGTGAGTGCAAGTAAGGGAGCTTCACCTGGCCAGCACAAGAGTTGTACCTGTAGAGCAGTCATCCCTGCCACCAGCAGCTGGGCTTTCCTCAGTGGTGCTTACTTTCAAACATAGAAAGGGGGTGAGCACAAACAATAACTGGGAGAGGTGCAGAAGCTCAGAACACCAGTTTTCTTTCTCCGGGGAAGGCTGGGAGCTACCTGAATCATGCAAAATAAAGGCGTAGCTCTGCTGTCACGGCTTGTTTTGAGGACCTTGTTTCACAGTTCCACAGAAATGGTAATGGGGGAGAAGACAGCGATGGATGGACCAAGTGACCCGAGATGGGGTTAGAGCTTGGCGCAGTGCGGGTCGTGCACCTGCAATACCTGCTGCGTCTGCTCCCAGGAGCAGCAGTGCCTGGCAGCCGCTGCCTCTAGGGTGCGAGTGAACAGCCGTGTGTGACGGCCCAGGGCCAGACGCAGGGAGTGCAGGCGGGGAGTTGCTGATCTGGAAGGTCCCGTGGGCCAGTGCTCAGGCTCTGTGGTGTATATAATCCTCCTGATGTGTCTGGGATTTGCTTGTAGCACTCTTGCTCCCGGCAGGTTTGTTTTCCACATTCAACCCATGCAAGCACTTGGCGTTTGAGTTAAAAACCCTTGCAAGGTGGAGGACGGGGGTGGGCACACTCCTGCAATAAATGGAGGAGCTGCAAGTTAAAGAGGAATTTAATTGATGTTTACTAGATAGTTTGCTCTAATAGATGAGAAAATAAGCCATGTCCCAGGTCTGATTTTTTCCACTTATACAGGTGTAAATTAGAAGCAACAGTGTTGAATTAAATGTGGCGAAAGCATCACACATGGGAGGTGAACCAAGCAAAGCCACTCTCCCGGAGCTTGTCATTTGTCCCTTCTGCACCAAGCCCTAGGGGAACTTGCGCAACTGATACGTTTGTATTTGCTTGTATAAGAGGTTGTGGATAGATGAGGTGGTTCAGAAAATAAGGATTTCACAGGGAAAGATGATCTTCTGTCTTTGGCTCCATATGCGTCACCTGGGGTGAGCGAGGGAAACTTGGCTTTGTTCTTTATTCTTTATTCCTCCCGCCTGAATGCGAAGTTCAGGGATGGTGCTGTTTAACTGCTGTGATGCTGCTTCTTTTCCCAAATCAGTGTCTGTATTTGCTGTACACACTCAAAAATAATCTGAAGAGCCTGTGTTTATTTTGCTCACTGCCGCTGTCCTAAATTGACCTAAATTTGCAATAAAAGGCTGAAGTTTTAGCCACCCAGGCAAGGTTGGTCCATCTGCCTCCTGCCACACACAGACGTACACTGGGGGCCTGAGAAGCGATCGTAAATCCCTACTTGTATGGCTGGCACGTGTCTTACTGCTGCCACCAGGCACTCAGCCTGACAGCCGTCCCACTGAGCAGAGCAAGGACCTGCAGCTGCAAAAGCTGAGGCTGCCCCTGAAGTTTCCTTCTCTCTGCATCTGAGCTGACAAACCCCAGCAGGGCCGTACGGGGTTGAAGGGATGTTCTTGCTGTGCCAGTCTGTTGGTGCACGCACCTTGCCTGTGCCCATGGGGACAGCATGGGGCCCCACGCGGAAACCACTGGCGATGGCCAAGGACCACACAATCACAGGGGTGAGGTCCCCCCGTGGACTCCCTCCTCCCCTAACGCCCTGCTGTTGCCTTTGTGCTTTCCCAGACCGCTGCCTGCCTGTGGCCGACGAACCCACCTCCCCGAAGAAGGCGAAGAGCATCCCCGAGCGCCATGACTTGGAGAGCTGGTTCTCACCCTCTTCCCCTGAGTGGGCCACCGTGAGGGTCATCCCTGAAGAGGAGATGACGGAGCACAACCTTCTCGCTATCCGAGTCATGGTCACCAGTGATGCAAGCAGGTACTTTAAGATACAAGTAAGCCTATAAAAAACCTGTAAGAGCAGCTTGGTTTTCTCTGGAACACTAAGGAAAAATATAACAAAATACAGTACTGAATGTACATACAACTGGGGGGAAAAAAAAAAAGGAAAAAGACAAACTGCTCAGAATAACAATTGTTCTTTACCGCAGCCATAAATCCCCCAGACACATGACTCACTTTGCAGGAAATCTTCAAACATTTGCATCCCACACAGGGGCCTGAATCATAGAGAAAAACATTGCCCTGATCAGCCCGGGTTCAGCTCTTTGTGTACCAAAAAATGCCGGTTCAGGGATTAGGGCAGTGGGTGTGTTGTGGCAAAAGGTGCATCCTGTGACGTGGCTGCCTCCCACCTTGGGCATCATCCTGCAGCTCCGCACCCCAGGCCTCTCTTGGGGCATTTGAGGGCCTGTCCACCCCTAAGAAATCTGAAATGTGATGATCCTTGGGGAGCTGTCAGAGGAAGCCTGATTTCTGCGTACAAATTAGAATATATTGGCTTTCTGGGCAGGATTCTGTGGGAGTTCATTCCGTCTAAAGATTAGATTGGTATCTCCCGACTAAAGCAGTTTTCCTTACTGAGAACTAAAAAAGAAGAGGGGGAGGGAAAAAAAAAAGAAAAAAAAAAAAAGGCAAACCCAAAGCCAGCTGTTGCAAATGCAGAGCTATTGCTCTGTAAGGATGCTCATTCAAATTCTTGACATCCTTTAAACACCTATTTGTGGTGCTGTGTGTAGCTTGTGAAGAGCAACGCTTTTAGAAATGCAACTTTCTGCTATTCCCTGTGGTGGTTTTAAATAGCATTTGTGCTCTGCCACATGGGTCTGGGTGCTTTTCTAGGGAAGGATGAACCTCTCCAGGGTTCCTCTCCCACAGGGGACGGAGAGCTTGGGGAAGGGTTTCCTACCTGTTCGACAGACCCCCCTGTGGAGCGTGCGCTTGTATCCCTTGCTAATACCCTCTGGCTTGTGGTGCCCCCGCGGCGCCCGGGCAGCGATAAGAGTTGGCTAATCCCTCTGATCTGAGGGATCAGCTCCCTTCCCTGCGGCAGCTCCCGTGGCTGGATGGCGAGGCCCCTGGTTCCCCGCCAGCGGGACACGGCATGAGGGGCGATGCCGCATCTGTCACCGGCGTGGCTGGTGCCAGCAGCTCCGAGGTCAGCTTCCTGCTGCTGTGGCAGCTCGGGCGCCCTTCACCTCACACCGCTCCAGCAGGCCAGCCCCTGCCTAAAAAAGGGGGGATGAGAGAAATAGCAAGTGAGAAATGGCACTGCTGAGCTGGCTGCAGGGCACTCAGTGGGATGGGGAAAACGACCAGCTCGGTGACACAGCTTTGCAATTCAGGCTTTAGGTACTTGTGAATGATGACCACCTATCAAGCAGAGATCAGAGGAGAAGCTTCGTACTATAGCACTTACATCCTTGCCAGCCAAGGAAAATAAACATTTTGCTCTTTAAAACAGAAATGTATCAATCAATGTTAATGGCAGGTCTTTTTCTTTTTCTTGCGTGGCACTCTGCCCAATCTCAGTGTGGTATCTCCCCATCCACACAGTATCTCAGCTATCAAAGACTTCATATATTTATTTTTTTAACATATATCTGTATGCTTGACACAGCTTGAAAGACACCTAAAAAGTATGTGTTAGTGGAGAAATTTAAGGCCACTCTGATTCAGCCTACTGAGAGAGCAACGCACCTGGAGCTGTGCTCCCATCCTCGCTGCCTTGCTGGCCCCGGCCTCCCAGCACTGCTGGTTTGATCTGGGTGAAGCAGGGGTGCAGGACTGGCGGGCACTACCCATATGGCATTTACCCTGGCTTTATACTGTCTGTGGCCTTTGCTTTAGCTCTTCTTCCTCCTGTTTCCTGGGCTGTGCCTTGGGCTGTTACAATAAATCTTTACTTTCTACAAGGCCATGCTATATAAACACGAAACAGCTTTCTCCTGCCACACCAACAGGATTACTCATGGCGTAAGATCCTCTTTTTTAAGGTAGAGCTATTAATCATCACAATAAATCTATGAATTAGGTTAGCAGTATTGTTTGCATTAAAAATAGGGTGAGTGGGATGGTGGCACGCTTATTTATGGCAGTGGGAACGTGGTCACATCAGAAAACCTGAAAGTACCTGTTCCCTACAGTCTGGCCTTTAGAGATGAAAGTAATCCCATGATTATTGAAAAAAGAACTAATAATCACCTCAAATGGTCGTTCTCCTGCCCACAGGCAAGGTCACGATGTGTGTGCCATTCACATGTGTTTGTGTGGCATATTTTTAATTACATTTAAGGAAGGGGATACCAAAATCTGCCTCTGTGACCAGCTCCGGTGCCTCATTGCGCTCGCTGTTCAATGGGCTGTCCCAGTGGCTCCCGAAGAGTTCATTTCCTTATTTCCTATAGGCGCCTTTTGCATGTTTGAGGGCTGTTTGCCTAGCTTCACTCAGTCTTCTCCTCTCTAGACTGATGCTTACAATTTCCTCCAACTTCTTGCCTAAGCCCTGTTTGCTGGGCCAGTGGCTGTCCTCACCCCTCCTCTCTGGGCTCCCTCCTCATCCTGTATTGCAGCACCCAGAAGTGGGGTCCAGGCCAAGTGCAGCAGCTTGCTGTGGTCCAAAACGCTCCCCATGGCTCCGTGAGGTGCGCGACACACGATAAGAAATCATGCTGGTGCAATAACAAAAATACCCAAGTTTTGCAATAACAAAATACCTGAGTTTTACAGAGGTCTCATCCGAGCCGCAGATGCCAGCGTGGCATCATCTGTCACCTCAGGGTCGAAATGGCTGATGCTGCATGATTTCCAGCATGGGTTCCCCCAAACTGCTGAAGGCTAGGAGAGCCTCCCACCCCTCAGCATTTCCTCACCCTCCTTGGCTTTATCTTCTGCCAGCAGTGCCAGTGCAGAGGCATCCGTGTTGTAGGAGGGGGCTGCGCCTCCCCCGCTGCTTGCCAAGTGACAGGCACTTGGCAGTCACTGCTGCCCGGAGAGGGGAGCTGGTTCCAGGTCCCAGACGGGAGATGAGATGAGATCCAGCAATAACTGTATTGAATTGGTGGGTGAAGCCTACCTCACGGTCGGAGCGGGCTGCCCTGGATTTGGCCTCCCGCAAGTTCCCTACGGCATGCCTCTTATTTCCAAAAATCTGGGGGGAAAAAGGTGAAAAGTGTAGAGTTTTAACCCTCATGCCTTGCTTCTAGGTGGATTATGGCATTGCAGATGCTGCTGTTTCCCTTTCTTCATCTTGGTACAGCCTTGCAGGCAGAAGGGCCCATCCCTACTAACCGAGCAGTGTGGTGTTTCACCCCAAGTCTCTCTCGATGCCAGTTTGATTCCAGGTGCTGAGTAGCGGTTGTGGGTGTGAATCTGGGCAGCAGAAGTCTGACGGGAATAGGGATATCTCAGCTGTGTAGCACCTACTGCAAATTACAGTCCTGTAATAACAACAATGAAAAATGCAAAATAAGGACGTCAGCTTTGGCTGCAAAACATCTATTTCTCTGCTGCCCGCATGGCTGTCAGGGCTGACACTGGTGCTCGTTGCACTGAAGGGGAACGAATACCTCCATGCTGTGCATCTTCTGACATGTTCCACTTTCTTTCCATCTTGCCCTTTTTCCCCTGTAGCTCTGAGGTGGAGTCTGATTTTTATGGCGACTCGTCGAACGCTGAAGTGAGTGAAGGACAGACCTTACTGCTGGAGCCCCCCACCTGCCGGAGCCCCATCCGGAGGTGGGCATCGCTTGCCAGGAGCTCTGTGGCACCAGAGGAAAGCCCCAAAACATCTAAAGTTGCCGATGGTAAGCAGCATCCCGACCAGGGATGTTCCAGCAGACTCTCCTGAGGGCTGAAGTCAGGGCTGGGGGGAGAGGTTTCGAAGTGGAGGCTGTTACCTGTGATGTGGCCAGTTTGTACCCCTTAACGGTGTCTTTTTTAGGGTGGATTTCTGCCTTTTGGGTGCTGTAGCTGAAACAGCATTTCTATGATGCAGGGTAACCTGGAGTAGTTGTGCCTTGTGCTTTGCTTGCAGGGGTGGGATGAATGTCTTCCCACTGGTAAAAAGTTTGGGCGTTATTACTAGCCAATGCAGTATTTGTAGTGTTGCCTAAGCAAGGGAGACGTTGGGAGGCACTAGAGAGCTCTGCTTGGTTCAATTGGTATTTCTATCAGTAACTGCTTAAAATTTTTGTATCCAGTGAAAGCGCAAGGAGGAAAGGATATAGCTAGCAGGGAAGTGAGGAGAGGTTTAGGAACAGTCTGCCTCCACATGGAAACTCCTTTCTGGATCTGGAGAAGGTCAAAACTAAAAGATGTGCTAAAAACAGCCAAAGAAATACTTTTGCAGAAAATGAAAGTCGGTCAGCATTCATTTCTTCCCATCTCCCACCACCCCCACATCCATATATGCATTTTTAATCCAAACAGGAAAGGGGAGATTTCATACAGCAATTTAAATTGACTCTTGAATAACAAAGCCCTTGTTTAGGGCAAAAAAAGGACAGCAGCAAACCCCAAAGTGTGCCCAGCAGCATGTGACCCTGTGCAGTCACTGAAGGAGTTTATCCTTTTTCCTCCCCAATTTCATGCTCTCTCCACCCCTGGCTGCTCACGTCACCTTCCTCCCTGCCGTCACCTTCCTCCCCACCATGCCAGCCAGGTTATCTCCATCTTCATGAGCAGCCCTGTCTTTCGGCTCCACATCCTGACCCAGCTGCTTTATAGCATCCTCAATAAGTTTTTATCCCTTCAGTCTGTCCCCCCACCTGTCTGTCTGTCTGCCTTTCTGCTCGTGCCGGCTTCGCTGAGAAAAGAGCCAGTGTTGGTCTGGGGATAAGCGAGGAGAATTACAGGAGCTCTTTTCCTTAGAGCATCTCCCTGCCACCCCGCTCGCCGCCAGCAGCCCTTCCCGGGCGGGAGCTGGGGCCGGCGGCGGGTGCGCGCTGCCCCCTCCCGGCCGCCGCCGCGGGGAGAGGGACCGGGATGGCGGGGAGACTGGTTAGGAAACTAACCCCCCACCGCTTGGTTTATTTCTTTCCCCCCCCGCCTCTATTTTCGCTCTCTGGCTTTTGCTACATTAGCTGACCATGTGTCTTTTCTGTCTCTGTTCAGCACTACAGAGAGCCAACAGTTTTCACTCCACGGCATTAAATAAGTATCAAAATTGGAGAAGAAAACTCCAAACGGGTGAGTAAAGCCTGAGAAGCGACTGTTTCTTCTATTTGTACTGTCTTTTGTTTTCTTGTCTCCTAAATGTCTGTTTCTCCTTCTTTCCTTTAAAAGTTTTGTATTTTTGTCACTAGATGAGAAGACAGAGATGTAAAATGCAACAAATATTTCTTTTCTATTTTTTTGTCCTGAAAAGATCAAATTCCCTTTTTGCATGACTGTTCCCTATGCTATTACACCCACCAGCAAGTGGTGTCCACTTTAATTCTCCAGCCAAGAAAACGCATCCCTGTCTCTAGCCCTGCGTGTGCCGGTTGCTTTTGATCAGGTGCAATGATGGGTCTATCGTTTTCAGTATTAGAACTGCTCCTGGAGGTGCCTATTTACACCCACCTACAGGTGCTCTATCACCTCTTTTTTTGCTGGAAAAAACAGGTGATGTTTCTGGGTTACGGAAAGGGAACAAGTACTAATAGCCATCCCAAGAGGTGAGCTGGTGAAAATGAGCATTACTAGTTCTTGTCCTCTAGCGGTTTTGCTTAGTTTGGGCTGACCCCTCTCTGCCCACGGGAATCGCACAGGAATGCAGTGATTTCAGTAGAGATCGGGTCTGTGCTCACTTCACTTCTGAAACACGGTGCAGTCACTTCTTGCAGCCGGGGCTGCATCTAAGGAATTGTCCTGGGCTGCAGTCACAAAACAAGGCAGCCATCCCCAGTCACACCTCTGCTGCTCATAACGGGGTTGCCCAGCAGCCTCGGCACAGCCTCTCTGCAAGCGCACACGGTGCCTGCCCAGTGCCCACTAAGGACTCACAGGTACCTGCCGGAATTGATCATACCAGTATGGGAGCTAGGTGAGCTTACCAGCATCCTTCTCAAAACTTGGTCAGAAACGCAGTTGTATCTGTTAGGCTGGGGTGTTGCTAGCCTTAAGTGTAAAACATATATGTACAGCAACGGAAAGAAGGGATTTGTGCATGTGACTGAGTGCCACAGTTTCTGGGCATGGAGGCAGTGGGTTTTGGGGAACGGCGGTGACAGCTGCTTTTTGACCCTGCCCTCAGCTGCCCTCTGCAATGGAGGGGATTTCTGCTGCTGCTCAGAGTCTCAGTTGCCTTCAGAGAAGTTAAGGGCTCTGCTCCTGAAACAAGCAAGATCCCCGTGTCTGTTATGGGACCAGCATTCAAACAGAGGTGTCTTGGCTTGCTTGGTTTGAATGCACAAACAAGCTTCAAGATTATTTGCAAGTACCCACTGTAGGAAGAATTTTTATATCTCAAAAGAGGAGACAAGCTGCATCTCTCCTTCCTGGCATCGGACTCGCCTTCGAGTCAGATGCCTGCAGGTACACGTGAGCACTGTCACTACCAACCCTGCGGTCCCTTGGAGGCCCCTGGTGCCACACATCTGGGATAACTCAGTAAATCTTAGTAGAGGATGCACAGGCCTATTTCACAGTCCTGAGAGGATGCTCCCACCAAGCTCGACTTCAGCAAACCATCCCCTGTGACGGGCTGTCCCCACAGAGGCAGCCGTGGCAGATGGACAGGCAGATGGGCCGCGATGGGGTTGTGTTCCCTGGGATTCACTGCACCTCCAAGGTGCAGGGGACTTGCCGTGCCTGCAAGGCCTCTCTGGAGCAGCTGCTTGGGATGTCCCACCTGGGGGAAGGCTGTCTCCTGCCTGGGATGGGGAGGCGGAGCAGGGTGCCCTCAAAGTCTCATGGCATTTGTGTCAGCCTTGGGACTGTCTCTGAGCACTGTACAGCATTTGAGGATTGGCTTATAATCAGGTGCTGGCTTCACCAAAGGCTTGGATTTAAAATCTTGCCTTAATTAATCTCAGTTTTTAAAAGATCAAGCAAAAATTATGTTTATTCCAGGTTTGAGGGGAAAAAAGAAAGACTGAGAGGAAAGAAGAGAAGACCGGGGGTCACTCTTAATTTCGACTCATTTTCAGCTTGCTCTCAGCAAGTGCATTACTTAATCGTTTGCCAATTAATTTTCATATCATTTGATTAAAATCTTCTGTGTGCCTCCGAAGGGCTCTAGAGGGAGCTAAAAGCCTTTGAGAGGGAAGCAATGCGCTGCATGAATTTGCCTGAACCTCAAGTATGCTATTAAAACGAGGTGTAAAGCACATTCAGCGTATACTGGGAACAGAATAAAGGTGGTTTTTATTCTCTGGAGGAACACTGTAAATCTTAGTTTCTATATTTAATCCACTTAATATTTGGTTACAAGAATTCATATGATCATCAGTCACATGAAAGAAAAATCTGTCTCCTTTTCAGACTTATTTCCCAAAACACATATGTTTCATAAACAGCACGAGATATGCAGCCAAGGAAAGGAAATCAGTGTCATGGTTACATTGTATGAAGGGCTCAGAGCAGGATATTACCTTTCAAAATCTTTAATCCCCATCGCACAGCCACAGGGAACACCATGCTCTTAATTTATCTTGGTCAATTCGAGTAGCTTTTGGGCCAAGCAGATCATGATAGTGCCCCAGGGAACTTTTTTTAAAATCCTGTTTTGAATGTGAAGCTGCAAATATGGGTTCAGCGTCTTGGTGGGAATACGTCCGTTATCTCTGTGAAAGACAGCAAGCTGTGGCTTTGCGCAAAGCGATGTTCTCGCATGTGCAGGCCCTGTCCTTGTAAGCTAATGCACACCCACGAGAGCTGTGGTGGGAAGTAGTTCTCCCCATGGGCACGTGCCGTTACCCTGCAGACCCCTGGGCTGTGGGTTTTAAGCCCTCATCGGTGTTATGGCTGTCGCTGCTGCAGTGGTTGCGTTTTCCCCTCGGTGTGCTAAGCCATGATGTTTGCTTGTGTCAGGACGCGAAGGGCTTTAGTGGATCAGGCTAAACCCCCCTGGCTCGCTTATATGGGGGTTTCATCCTCATTTGGGATTCTTGTCTTTTCCCATGGTCAATTTGCTATACCGAATATAAAGGCCAACGTGCGTGGGTGGGAAAGGAGGAGTGTTTGTACTGTGTTATGGCGTCGCTGCTGCAGTGGTTGCGTTTTCCCCTCGGTGTGCTAAGCCATGATGTTTGCTTGTGTCAGGACGCGAAGGGCTTTAGTGGATCAGGCTAAACCCCCCTGGCTCGCTTATATGGGGGTTTCATCCTCATTTGGGATTCTTGTCTTTTCCCATGGTCAATTTGCTATACCGAATATAAAGGCCAACGTGCGTGGGTGGGAAAGGAGGAGTGTTTGTACTGGGGATGGAGAATCGGGGTAGGGTGGGGATAAGCCACGAACATGAAGATGGAGTAGCTCAAGTTGGATGCTGCTTTCTTAGAGGACCATTGTTGGACTTTCTCAATGTGTCTGAAATTATTTGAAGGGTGGTTTTTTCTCTTTCTTTTCCCCTCCCCTGAAAACTCATTGCAAAAAGATACAGAAAGCAAGACCAGCAGCAGACCAGAGTTATGGTATCCCTTTGACCAGGTGACAAAAGCTGGATTTGTCTCCATTCAGCCCCTCGTTGCTGGTCCCTATGGGAGTTCCTTAATGAACTCCAGTGCATCGTTTCCCTCCGTTCTTGACTGAATGTAACAAATTGCGGCAAGATTAGGAATGCACAGGTGAGACACTGAGAGGAAAGGAAAGTTGGCCTCTCTCCCTGGCTTGCCTTTTCTGAAGTCCACATGCAGGAACTGTCTTCTTTCTCTGGTGTGTTGCTTTTGTCTTTATGCAGCTTTTAATTCCTACATAGAAGAATGAAAGTTTGCTTTGGGAACCTTTGTGGGTTTCAGAACTAATAATTGGGTTTGGGAGTTAATAATTCAGCTATAAATATACTTGTTATGTTAAAGCTTGACATGGTAATATCTTGGCTCTGGGATACTTTTCTTCTGTCCAAAGATTATTATGTAAAATTCCCACAGGTACAAATATTAGAGAGCTCTCCTGACGCCCTTCGGGTGCAAGTTACCTCCCTATTTTTGTTTCTAGCAGGTCTAAGTCTGTCTGTGCTAGTTTTGGTTCAAGACCTTTAGCAATTAGTTACCTTGCCTGATCCTAGGAGAGACCCCAGTGCACCGCCCTTTGGCCTGGCATGGGAGACCGCAGGATTGTTTCTGTCCTTACTGCCTGCAGGTGGTTGCATTTCCCATTTCTTTCCCATTCTGACGGACAGCCCTCTCAGAAGTCATCCATTTTCTTCATTTCTCGGAACTACCCAAAGCTTCACAAGTCACTAGTTGTTTCGACTGCCTCTGCTTTTAAGGCTTGAAAACCCTCTGAAAAAGGGTAGTTTTCCAGAAAGTTTCCTGGAACTCAAAAGCTGCTTCACTACATCCAGCCAAAAAGTGGAAGCAGTTCAGGCCCACCGCTGAAAACATCAACATGTGTTTGGCACAGTGTGCACACACATGTGAGTGAGGCCATAAACTTCATTACTGTAGGTCAGCTCTTCAGGTACAACTGTATCCAGATGACTTCTTACCTTTCTACTCTCGTTCTTTAATTGCAAACTTTATTTAAGACAAAAGCAATACAAATATGATGGTAAAATTTGTGTCTTTGGCAGGTTTCCCTCTACTGTCCAGCAAGAAACCTGGGCTACACTGGAAGGACAGCTCAGCCAGCTGTCAAAGTGGTCCTGGAGAGGATCACTCCCAAACACAGGTACAAAGGAGAATTGTGCAGAGCAAAACGAGCGTAACTACTGTTGGGGCATGTCTGCTCTCGGCAGGCTGTCTGATGGGCATCCTCTGCTCTTTCAAATAGTTTTGGTTCTCACAGTAACCAGCAAAAGTTGGAGTTATGCCTGTGCTATACATAGGAAAGAGTCTTGGATGCTCTGATTGATATAACCATTCCCAAGGCATGTGGCTAAGTGGCATTTGCTTTCTGTGGGACTCAGACCTCGATCACACTTAGAATTAGGCACTAACCTGTTGCATCAACCAACATGTAAGCACCACCACCCTGCCCTTCCCTCACAGCATGGGGTTTAGCTGCCACTGGGATTTCCTCTGTGTCACAGTTTCTGCCCAAAGGAGAGGAAACCCCCCAAATCTCTGTCCCCTGGTGCTCCTGAGCTGGCTGTTGGTTTGCCCGTGTGGTTGTAGGGCTGGATGGAAACGTGTGGGATGTTGGTCAAGGCCAGGTACCATCAGTGGTGGGGTGAGAAAGTGTCACATCCAAGTGGCTTAAATGCCACTTCATTGCTGTGCATCACTGGGCGAAAGGCAAATGCCAGCACCGGCCTTGGAGAGCAAATCTGAGAGCCAAGGTAAGGGCCCACATAGTGCCGGCCATAGGAAACCTGGCATAGGATTCTGGGGGATTTCAGGCCATTGCAGCCCTTAGACATAGGTGTGCCCGTGTCTAATGTTTACCCCTTGCATCCAGTGGGCAGAAGACTTCTTTTTTTAATTTGCAGCAGGCCCTTGGCTCCACACCTCCCACAGCTCGGGAGCATCTTTAGCTTCCTTCAAGACCTAGGATTTCCATCGTATGTTCTGCCTTTTTTTTTTTTTTTTTTTTTTTTTTTTTTTTTTTTTTTTTT
>NW_008796218.1:8333235-8365681 GCF_000699145.1 Aptenodytes forsteri
TAAAACACGATGTTTTCCCGTTTTTTTTTTTTTTTTTTTTTTTTTTTTTTTTTTTTTTAAAGGCTGAGGAAGGGTGGGCCTGCCATAAGTGCAGCGCTGCAGCAAGAGTTGTGACCGACTGTCCCAAGCAAAGGGCAGCATGTTCCCCAGACGCAGAGCTGGGTGGAGTGAGGACCAGCCCACGTCCTCTGTGTCCTAGCCCGTTGTCCTCACCCTTGGGTTAAACATGATTAAAATCGCTTGACCTCAGGTCTGCGTTAGAAAAAAATCAAGTCTTCCACATCCACGGTGGTAGCTGAAATCCGGTCCAGGACAATAGGGCCAGGAAGGGAACGTCCCAGGGGAGCAGAGCTGCACAATGCCGCCTGGCCGTGCTGCGCTCGAGGAGAGGTGACTCCTATGCTGCAGCTCCCACTCTATAAGCAGCACATAGCGGCCTTTTTCTTACTCTAAAGAGAGAGGATTAAGAGGGTGTTTATTTGTTTATTGGTGTTTCTCATGGTTTTTTATCTGAGATCCTGGCCAATATTAATTTTAGTCATCAAATATACCTGTGAAACAGGGAGTAATGATTTTTGCCTTACTTCTGATGCTTCTGGGAAACGGAAGTCAGACAGATTAATGGCTTCACCTGTGTGAATTTGGGAATCTGGCACATAAGTGGAAACAGGAATTGAATCTTCTCACCATCCTTTATTGCATAGCATTGAGGATAAAATGCCTCCCTTTTAAGAAGGAAAAAAACCCTCTAGTTTTCATCTGCTGGCTAGATAATGTGGACGTTTATCCTTGTTACTATCTCCAGCAGAAGAGTTTGGTGGCTAGAGTAATGAATTTAAGTCTTCACCAAAGGAAAAATAATCATAAGAGAGAACTAACTGAACTTTTTAAAACTACTGTGTTGCATTTTACAACCTCTTCTGGGTCAGTTCCTTCATTCCTACCTGTGCTATGTAAGCATGCAATATTACAATTACAATAGCAGTTGGAGAGGATGAATTGTGGTCCCTTGTGCTTGCTGGAAACTCTAAGGTGATGCAACTGGAATGCACACGGGAGAATAGAGCAAATCTGCTTTTGTTTATTTTCCTGTAGATAAGACTGTTTCTTTCTAAGGAAAATATTAAAGGTAATTCATAAAGATATGACACGTTCTTAGCATGAATAACATTATTTTTAGTCTATTACGATTTCCAGCAGTATTAGATCTCCACTCCTAGAGAAATATTAGCCCTTTAGGGAGGAAAACTTTTCTTATTGTGTTATCATCTACATATATATGTGTGTATATATGTGTATATAAAGTAAATATTATGTTTATTAGTATTATGTTAAGATTTGAAATTGGTTAAAATATTATATGAAATAAAAGATACATTAAACAATATTTTTAACCACTAAAATAATCTCTTTTCATGCACTTCACACTTGGCTTCTTACAAGAAACCACCAGAGGTTACAAGAGGACATTTCAAACCCTACAGCCCAGTATTTCAAAGAAAAGAAAAAGCCAGAGAGATGCCTGAAGACATCCACCTCTATGTGCCCCATTGTCCTTTTCAGAGCAGCACTAGAAGTTCTCCACGGACCCCCCCTGGGAATGGGACGCTGGCTGCTGATTTTTATGAGGCTGAAGATATAGATGGTGACATTGGGACATACACAGCCCAGGGCTGGAAGGAAAAAAACCTGAAATATACCTCTGAACCAGAAGATTTTAACTGGAAGACAAAAGTGCTGTCATCTCTGGATTTGAAAGAGAAAGATGGCAAAAATACAAGGCACCAAGAAGAAAAGCTTGAGCAAGAATTAAAGGAGGCAAAAAAGAGGCTGGTGCTTTGTACTCAACAGCAACCCTTGTTGTATGATTCAAACAGGACGGACTTAGGTGGAACCAGTCCAGGGTATCAAAACAAAGGAGCGCTGGGGACTTCAGAGGAGAAGAATGCTGACTGCAGAAAAGATGTGTTCAAACTATCTGGTTGTCCTGTGCCTCTCTTATTTGCAGACAATGCTCCACCAGCTTTGCCAGTTGACACAAAAGATGCTCTGAGGAGTCGAGATGCAGTTGCCAGGGAGCACGCAGCTGGCCAGCCAAAATCGCCACTGAGGCTCATAGCCAATGCGATCAAAAAGTCCATTTTGGAGCCTCTAACCTCGTCTCCAGAAGGACTAAAGCAGGACTCAGACAGCAAAACCAAAGCCTCTTCAGAACAAGCTTTCTTCAGCTTCCCCAGTACTCCTAGCTATTCCCTAAGCCAAACGAACAGTAACAATAATAGAGCAAATAACGCTCAGCCACAGGAGCTTAAAGTAGGGGAGTGGGCAGGAGAATATTTAGGAAATGGGAGCCTTCTCTCAAATCCATCTCATTTTTCTGCTGGCTCTGAAGAGAGATCTCCAAGGGATTACAGCGAGGAGGTATCCTTCCCAGTCTACAGTCCTCACACGAGGCCTTCCAAAATGACCAGTATACCTCAGAAATCATATTGCACTAGGATGGAGGATGTCCCAGGACTCCTAGAAAAGTTTACCTTTAAAGAGACTCCTCCAGGGGCTCCCATGGATGGCGTATTTATCTGTAATGAAAAGTGCCTCCTTCTGTCATCTCCAGAGCCCAAGAACACCTCCAAGGACAATCTGGATGACTCTGCACAGAAAGGGAGTCTTGGGTCGCTCTTTGATAGACTGAGAAGTAAAGTTCGTGACAGAGAAGGGAATTCCTTCCTGTCATCTCTGCCTTTCATGAAGGACCATTCTCCAGAAGACAGGCTACATTATCCTTCCACAGGTGAGGGCATGAGTGGAATTATTTATTTCTGGTAATAGCACTTAACATTTAAAAGACCTGTGTGTGATCATGCAAACACATACCTGTTGTATGCTATGTTTAATTTATAGTTACTTTCTACATAGAAAGACTGAATAAATATATCTTTTGGTTAATGTTTAGGAGTTGCTTCTGGTTTAAAGGAGCAGAGTGGATTTGCAAGCAGAGCGCAGCACTCTGGATCCAAGTTTGATCTGCTGCTCACTGCTGTTCAAAAGTGTTCGGGTCAGGAAAATGTAATCCCCGAGGTGGAAGGAGCGGTGAGGCAGAGTGAGATGCTGTGCAGAGCAGCTGCTGCTGTGACACTGAGTGTGTTGTGGAAGGGGGAGTACAGTGGGCAAGCAGAAGAACGAGCACCGAAAACTCCAGTGCAGTGTAGACTACATTTGCTACCCTTTCCATGAGGAGTTCAGCGACTGAAGCAATACAGTTGCAATAGCAAGAAGCTTTGCTTTGTGTATGTGCTTTCTCAGCAGGTGTCTCTTCAGCTCTGTCTGCTGCTGTAGTGACCGAACTGTAGACACACTTTTGGGAGCTTTGCAGTGTCATTAATATCCCCTTGTTCTTTTATTCGAGAGGAGATAGCACCTTATTGACATATTCTGACCTATTTGTGAGTCTATTTGGGCAGTGATTAAAAGGCATCAATTTTCATGTTTGCTTGTGAGAACAAGGTTAGTATTAAAATTGCAGACGAGTCTAAGAAATATTGATGTCAGACAAAGAGCAATCTGAGTAATCTGAGCATAGGCTCAGAAAGAATTAAGTGCGGCACAGTTTCAGATATGAAATACGAGGTATGAGAGCTGCACCCACCTGTCTTTCTCTGTGATCCATCTTCTCACTAGCCTACTGCAGAAAGTCACAGTTATTTAACTAAATAACTTATTGAATTTTATTGACATACCTGTTTGTTTCTTACTTTATTAAATTGCAACCCGAACTGTAACCTCAAAATTGCTGCTGTGCTGCAGCATTAAAATAACTATCTGTATGTAAAATGTGAAGTCACCGAAATGTTCCCAGTGAGCTGCCAGATCCTTTTTGCATCCTTTCTGCTTCAGAACTACTGCATACTGTGAGGAAGATATACAGTATACGAGAGACTTGATCTGAAGCTCATTAAAATCAATAGAATAACTCCTGCTCTCATTCCTGAATTTTTGGATTAGATTCTTGGAGCATCCTTTATCCAGCAACTCGCGAAACCAGGCATCCTCATTGAGCCGGAGGATGCTAAGGACTGCACTGAAGCCACAGAGAGTTGCTAGTGTTCACACTTGCCACGCTGTGGTCTTAAATGGGAGGCTTTTTCTGAGTCTATACCTAGTCATGACCCATCAACTAAGCCAAGTTGACTTGCTCTTAACTAAATGTATTACAATAATTGGTATGTTGTGTTCCTACTAAAATGGGAAAAGTTCTTGTTAGGTTTGAATAGTGCTATACTTTATTTATGTTTTTAATATTTTGGAAAAACATGCTGGTTTAATATGTGTTGCATTCCTCTGCTGTGCAAGCCAAAAGAGGAATTATTAAATTATTATAATTATTGAATATAGGCATTGCAAAGTCTGTTCAGAAGAAAAAAATGCAGCTTTGATCTAGCCATTTGCCCAGTAATCTGTCCTCTTCAACATTTCAACATTGCAGCTCCCTGAACTTTTTCAGACATTCATATTTGAGTAAATCAGACTGGTAAAGAGCCAAGTCCTGCCTGGCTCTCTAAAATGGCATTTCTGTCTCATATTGGCACTTGTCTGAGGCGCAGGCTTGGCAAACTTCAGTCATGAACTGATGACGAGCTTTAGCCCACATTACATGTCATTATTTTTCTCTTTTGAAATTTACCATGCATCTCAGAAAATTCTTTAAAGAAAAAAAAAATACTCCCAGCACCTTGCAGAAACCAATTTATTGAGGCTCTTTCTCATACTCCTCTTGGCTCTTTGCAGTAGGGCTTTTCTATCCTATTTGAGGCCAGACAGACTTGTTCTGTGCGAGTATGGTTGGTCTTACATTACGCTGGTGTTTTCTCCCTCAATGGGCTGTTGGCTTGTGGAGCCAAAGAATGAGCTGGGTGATGAAAGTCCATAGGCTTGAGATGAGACTGGGCAAGCTCATTGAAGAGAAATCCACTGAGGATTAACCAAATGCTTAGAAACCACTTCCAATTTAGAAAGCTCCTGAACTGAAAAATGCTTGGAGGCTGGGTGAGTGTTAAGGGGAGGAATCACGTATGACTGCCCGGTGCCTATAGTGTTCCTTTAGACATCCACTGCTGGAGACAGACTGGAAGGACCTTCAGTCTCACCCTACGCATCTACTTCTATGTTATGTTGCTCATCTTTCCCTACACCTTATCTTAGTTACTTCATCTGCAAATACACATCCAGATGTCTTTCCTATCCTGATGACTCCTGCAGTTCAGACCCAGGTGTCTGTCCAAACTAAAACTATATTCTGTCCTTCTGTCATCTCCTGCCAAGTGTTCAGCCACCGGCTGAAGCTCAGCATGAGGAAGCAGAGATCTTAATTACTCAGCAGCAGATTGCCTGTCGCTCAAACTTATGCCTGCAGTTACACCTTCCATATGGGTCATTCCAGCTTCTGATATCCGGACCTGGTCTAAATGCTTTCTGGCTAACACTTTCTGTTTCATGAAAGCTATTCCTCAGAGCCACTTGGAAATTTTGGGCTGTGCAGAGATCCGGCTGCACAGATTACCTGTAATCTATGTACCATAGATTACCTAGACAAATCTTACTGAAGCAATGGGGATTCATGCACTGTTTTCAGTGAGAGATTGATTTAAAAAAAAAATAAAATCCGATCTAAGTTTGCCTATAGAATATACAAATGTCCCTAAATAGCCACACTGGAGTTTCTAGGTGCAGTTCCAGATTTTTGATTTACTGCACAAGTATCTTTGAGGCTTTTGTCCTTTGATTCCTCCTTTGTGTTCCAACCTGCAGTTAAAAAAAAACCCAAAAACTCGATCAATAAAAATGATCAATCAGATGGTTAACCGTTCTCTCCTAAACCTACTTGCCCTTTTGAAATTCAAAAAAATGCCAAAGTGCCATGTTAGTTATAGATACTAAAAATCATTAATACCACAGAGAAACAACAGTAAAAAGAGAGCTAAGCCAGGTTGTATGAGAGAGTTGAAATCAGCAGTGTTTGTAATGAGACGTAGTAGTGGATCCAGGGCTTAGGTTACTTTTGACTTACAGACAGACCTTCCGAAGACCAGCCATGAAGATGGTTGGTTATTGGCAGATGTTTGTGACTGTGGGTTTGCTTCTTGATAGCGATTGAGATGTGGGAGGAGTATCTCTGTCCCTGACAGAGTAGGGATCGTGTGAAAGCATTCCTAGAATCATTCCTTAGATGAGTTGAGTTGTTATAACTCAGTTTGTGACTGTGTGTTGTTTACATGGCTCACTTCATTAAGCAGGACAACCAATTCAGCTGATGAGAAAATTAGATGTGTTATGAACTCACTTTGCTGTTTTTGTGCACTTTTAGGTTGAAAAGGGATTGCTTGCAAATATTTCAGGTTCATAGATGGTTCCCGTTACTGCATCTTTGTACTACTGAAAGTCTGTGTCTTTGCAATGTTCTTGTCAGCTAGGACACTGTTATCTTAGTGATTTCATATTTTAGAAGGGGAAATGAGGCACTACAAGATTAAATTACATGCCTAAGACCACACGAGAAATCCGAGGAGAAGCAGAGATGTGAAGCCAAATAGCCAAGCCCACTCTTGATTTCTACTGGCCTTTCTTTTCATCTCCTACCTCATGCCAATTCTCATCTGGTTTGGGACACCAGTGCCCCAAGAGATAAGTGTAGCTTTGCCTCTCTCTTTTGTAAAACACTGAACTGCTTTAAGTGGTCATGATTAACTCCAACGACTTTATAAAAATAGGAAGTCTTGGACACTTACAGAGGAAGCCAACAGATTAATATAACACTGTGTTATAAAAACAGTTCCTGCTCCAAGACTTTCTGTGTATTTAGACTACAGTCATTACTGTGACACAAAAACACCCCAGGAAAGGGAGGTGAGCTGTGACATGCAGAGTGACGGCAGCGATGGTTTTCCCTATAAATCTCCAGGACAATCAGCAGTGCTCCCACGTCTAACAGAAGGTATCACCTTCTTAACCTCTTCATATGACACCTCCCTCTTTGTTCAGAGGACCTCCAGTTTCCTAGGAAAACCAGTACCTTAGATTTACATGCTAAGGGATGGGTTCTCAAAAGCACTGGACTTTGGTCCAGTTGATCCTTCTGAATACAGTGAGGGTTTTACCGCTGACGGCATTCGATGGCAGTGCGCTTAGGCCAAAGCAAAGTGTCTTTGAGACCCACCCTTGGATTACCAAGCTGTAAAGAACTGGCCATAGGAAGGAATTTTAATTTTATGGATGTAATTTTTCTTGTCTCTTATGACATACACATATAAGGATACCAAGTCCCAATATCAAGAAATGGAGGTTTTCTCCAACTTTGTACTCTGAAGCGTATTCTGTGACACTGTCAGATTCAATAACAATTAATAATAATAATTAATACTCAGTTACCTGATTTACAGCTGTCAAATCACAGGAATGCTGGAAAGGTCTCTTGACCAAACTCCTAGTAGCTACTGTGAGGTAGAAATCAAGAATACATTAATAAAGATTTCAGAAATATTTGTTCCTTTCCCCTTTATAACTAATAATTAAAACTATATCTGACCGTTCCTAGTGATCCAAAGTCATGTTAGCTGGGGAGGCAAAGCTCTAGTATAACATATGTTAATTTGGAAGTTAGGGAGACGCCAGAGAACTTAAGAAATAAATCCCACTTTGAAGGAATGAGATGGCTGGAAAGAGAAAGCCCAAGTCTAGAAGTGTTAATATTTGGAAAAAAACATATGTTTTTGAGATCTTTTCTGTAGCTATGGAGCCTTAAAGCTTGACATATTTGGAGTAGACAAATTATTCTTATCTAACTTTATTATTGTAGTTCTAAGTTTCAGATTTAAATGACCAAGTAAGTGTAAAAGTCCCTAAGTTGAACATTTTTATGTGTGAACTCCTTGTCCAAATCCTCACAGCTGGCGACTAAATTCTGCCTATCCCACCCCTTTGGAGATGAGAAAGATTAATGCTCTGTTATCTATAGTAGAACATATAGATGCTGTAATACAGAAGAGTTTTGGGGTTTGGTGTTTTTTTTCCAAAATGGAATAAACTTGTGGTATTTTTCTCTAGCTCTGCATAAAGCAAGTTCATTCAGTGAGGTAATTCCTTACTATGCTCGTTATAGTTGTCTTGAAGTTGAAATTTGCATCTGGGGTACATTTTAGAGCATATTTCCGGTCTCTCCCACAAGGAAATAGCCAAAGAAAAATAGTTCAGCAGAGCACTGCGTGGCTGCCCTTTTCATGTTGAAAGAAATGCACTGTCCAACTGTTTTTATATCCCTGAAATGTGGCAGGACCACACATCTGGGAGCCAAAAACCTCTATTCTTATCCCAATTCTGTCACTCTCTGCTGTGTGTTGCCGGGCACCTCCTTGGAGCAGCCCATGCTTCAATTATCCACATTGTATTAGCAGAGAACATCAGTGCTGTGAAATGTATATGCAATGAATGTGACAGAGACCATAACTGTCAATGCACACAGGTAGATCCATCAGATGCCTCATCACTGAGTGGCTTCGTGTGGTCCTTCGTCCTGTAGGCTTTGTGGGTGGAGATGATGAAGGATGTTGCTGATTGCAGTCAGGTGGCTGTTGTCTCACAGGGCTGTGGGTACCACACCCCTTGAAAGGCTGAGCTGTTTTGGAGCAATCTAAATGGCTTTTCTCTGCAGAGCAAGGTGCAAATACCTGGCTTTCCATAGCAGATAGGCATTGGGAGGACTGTGGATGTTATGAATCTGTTCCGTGCACAGACATCAGCTTCCTCGTGCCCATGAGATGGCCCTTGGAAGTCCTTGGGGAAGTCATTGACCCTCTCTCTGTCCCAGAAAGGCAAACAGCTCCCGAGTCACACCCCTGAGGAGGAGGCAGGTGCCCTTGTGTTACAGCAGGCTGCTTTTCCTCTAGACCTTGTAACGCTTTTTAAATTATTGATATCACTCAAAGAGGAGGACACAGGGAAGAAGTCACTTATTCCCAAAGCTGAGAGAAGAAAGGGAGCGTGTAATTGCTTGTGTTTCCAGCCCTGCCAGGCTGTAAGGTTTGCTGCAGGCATATTATGGAACTTGATTTCACCAGCGGCCTGACCGCAAGGTAGTTACTGCAAACTTTTGGTTGCACAGTGAAAAGCAAGGTAGGCGAGTTTAATCCTCAAAAGAAATAGTAACTGTGATACCCCCATGCCTTCCTCCATTTCGTGCACTGGGAAGGGCTTTACAGCTGACTGTCCCTGCTGGGGGCAGAGACAGGGCACAGCTGGATTTACACTCTTGTCCACAGAGTGTGGGGCAGTGCATGGCACCGGTGTGACCCCAGCAATCGTGAGCCATCGGAGAGTCCCCAGCAGGTCAGGAAGTGGGAGCTGTGTCCCTCCTCCAAGTGCTGCGAGGTGTGGGGTGGCAGCCTGGGCAATTCTGGAGCAGGGGAATCACGCGTGCGGCTGGAGTCCCACCTGGCATTTCTGCCAGGGCTATTGCACCTCCTGGTGCCCAAGGACTTGCCCTGCAAAAAGGAGGGCAGGACCCAGGTCTGCTCCACTGGACCCTCTGAGCGTGCAGCTTCATTGATGCAAGGACTGGGTGCTTCTAAAATTGAGATTGCCGAGAAAGATCAGAATTTCTGCCTCAAATTACTTGGACTTGCTTTCATTGCTTTACTGCCTGTGATGAAGGTATTTCATAGATCCTGATTTTAAATTATGTTATGAGACAAAAGTCCTACTTCAGGACTGGGATTCAGGACATGGCAAAGAAGAAACATTTACACTGGGAGAATGGGAAGTGATTTTAATGTGAATACAACTTGCACATAGAAAGCCAACTGTTACCTCGCAGATACAAAGAAAAATGGCTCTGTTAGCTTTAAATAATGTACATTTCCAAGATGTTGCCCAGCTGTTAATCATTAACCCTGTAGCAGGTTGAAGCGTAGAGACAGATGTTCCAAAAGCAGTTTTATTTTCTGGAATAAAGAGAATGAAGCTATGAATTAGACAAATTAAGAAGAAATTCAAATATTTACACCCAGTTGAAATAAGATGCTGGAAAAACAGGCATGATAAAATTGCTGCAATTAAATGTAATTTAATTTATAATTCTGAAAGCATGCTTCTTCCAGAGGCAGCCTTTGAGTTTTCCTTATGGAGTGCATTGTTGTGATGTATGGATTTTCCTGACTTATTATGGCATTTTAATCAACAGTTCAATGATGTGATAATATTCCTAAAGCAGAAAAATAAGTGACGTTTGTTTAGACATAATTAATGAAATATTTATGTTGCATGAGGCTGTGTGATAAAGCCTTGTTCTCTTAGTCCATTTGCTTCTGATTACATTTGTGATTTTTTTATATGACCAGACATTCTGACGCCAACTATTTTACACTGAGCAGATGTCATGTAGTAAAAATGGGTGCCAGATGCTACAAGCCACATAAGGGTAATTTGTTTAAGAGCTGGCTCAGACTTTTTGCATTCAATTACACTGTATAGTGAGCCTTATACAATCATTTGGGTAATATGGCTAACTTCAGATATACATTTTAATGAATGTTGAGTGCGTTCAGAACAGCATGCTACATGCAGGATGTTCAACGAATTAATTTATTTGTATGTAATACCTGAAAAAAATCAAATATACCCAGACAGAGTTTTTGACAGGGATCAAAAATTTAATGCCGTGAGCCAAATTTCCAAATTGCTCTAGGTGCTGCTGATTAGAACTCAGGACAGGTGCAAAGTGTCTGTGTAAGTTAAAGAACAGTATTTTTTTGCTTCACTATTTTGTTCCTGCATTTTAGGATGTGAACACCTACCTGTCAGAAAACAAGCTACCGAGTATTCTACTTCTTCCTCCGATGATGAATTTGAATCCAAGCCTTCATTAACACACAAGGTAACCTTGACTTGGAAACAAAGATATTTCCTCAGTTGGACTGTATTTAAGATTCATCATATGATTTTGGTCTAAAACACACCACAGTTTCTTAAAGTGGGGATGGGAACGCTTTATCAGTGGAGGTTATGTGTCATGGAGAGAAAAATACATTAAAACTCTGTAAGACAGATGAAAATCAAAATTTCTGTTTCCTCTTTGGATCTTTAATTCCCCCAGGTTACACCAACATTGACAGAGAAGGTCTTAATTTGACAAGCAGACATGTTTCACTGAAACCACTTCGAAGCTGCATTCTTAAGTGGCCTTAATATGTAGCCAAACAAGCAAACTGTTGAAAAAATTAATCCAAACAGATGCAGATTTCCCTTGGGGAAATAAAACTTCATTTGAGAGGCGCTACAGGCAGGTTGTGTGGAAAACGCTGTGTTTATCCTAATCAGCACGACTGCGTGAATCATGAAGTCGCACCCAGACTATACACCGGCTGCACACCGGGGGTCTTCAAGCCCTAACTCGATTCCTGTGGCTAGCAGGAGCGGTGGGATTAAAGCACCAGTGAACTCTTGATAGCAAGCTCTGATTTGAAGAAACAGAGCTTTTATTGCCTGTATAGCTCATCAGAAATATGGTTACCTCTTTCCTGTAGAGGGAATACCAGTAAGTGGAATTAACAGTACGAGGTGGCCTTTTGATTTGTTGCCTTTGAGGGGAAAAAAAAAAAGCAAAGCTAGAGGCTGCCCAGTACACTGAAAAAACAGCTGAGCTGAAAGCTAAGTGGGGCTTTGAATGGAAACCCAGTTGCACAGCTCCAGAGGAACCGCAGTGCCACGAGGTAGAAGCGCAGCAGCGTGTGGCAGCATGTACCGCCAGTGTCTGTGTCAGGATGCGCTGAGATGTCAGAATTCATCATTCATCTTTCCTGTTACAGGAAAGACAATCCGTAGTAAGATAGTATTATAGTGAATTAAATAAAGTTTAAACAAAATAGAAAAAAGAAGGGAGACATGGCAGAAAACTCAACAGGAGCAACTCCCAGCAGTTCAGGCAGCCCCAGGGAGAGGCAGGACCAGGCAGTGGGGAAGGCAGCGCTGCCAGGGCAGCTGCCAGAAACGGGGTGAATGAGCAGCTGTTGCACACGGGCGTTAGCAGTGACTCAGTTTTGATGCACGTTCCCCACTCAGCTTATTTCTCTCGGCTGCCTCCTAGCACTTCTTCTCATGCCAGCACTGGCTGCTATTTTGCCAGTACCACTGTTTTTCTCTGGCAAAACTCAGTGGGAATAATTTTAGTGGCTTCCTGGCTTGTTAGTTTTTTAATCATCTTGTCTATGGTGTTCATGTATTCTGTCTCCTCTAAAATGGGAAAATCACAGCCTCGAAGCACTTCCAGATAGCTTGGGTCAAGGGCAAGATGGAGCAAGCGTGGGTGATTCCCTCGGCCAGCCCTGCAGCACGTGCTGCCCCGCTTTTCAGGCAGCAGTGACAGGTGCTCCAAGGAAAGGCAAAAAACCTCTGTAATGCAGTAGAGAAACGGCACTGGGGAAGGTTTCGCAGGGCTTCAGGTAGTGTCCTACGATGGCTGTTTCTTTCGGATACGTTCCTCTTACTGTGTTACAAATGATCCAAAGTGAATTTTACTACTTAGCAGCTACAGCAATGGAAATGGGTTGAGTTTCCTTAAACTGGTGCCTCCCACTGCCTGTGCCTGGCTTCCTCCCTGATCACGGTGATGTCTGCAGAAGCCATGTATGTTGAATATAGTCAACTTTGAGATTCAGACATTTTTTTATTGATAGACACAGTTCACACTCACTTAAGGTTGCAATAAGACCTTGTAATGATTTGAAGTCAATGTAGGCAAATGCACGAAAATATTCCTACGTGAATATTTTCATTTCGGTTAGGTTGCCCCACACACCCTGCAGTAGCTCACCTCGCTTTAAGCAGGGGAGTCGGGTTAGACGATCTCCAGGGGCCTCTCCCAACCTCAATGGTTCTGTGATTCTGGGGAAGGTTTGAGAAAACCTGTGGTGGCACACTTACGCTTTGATTGCCTCTTTTTTCCCCTCTCTCTTTTTTGTAGGCAAAAAGGACTCTCAGAAGGAGAAGGAAGCTGGAGAAGGAGACAAAGCAATTGATTAAACAAGAGGAGCTGAAGAGGCTTCACAAAGCACAGGTGAAAATGTAGCTTGCAGATGTCCCATTTATCTCCCAAGAGCGGCTAGCGAGGACAGGAGGTATCCAGTGTGGGCTCTGCACCTCTCCTCGCTCCTCACTGTGGCTCACTGCCTTCTGTGTTGAAATCCCTCCAAAACATCAGGAGCAAGAAGATGTATGTGGCAGGGCCTTGCAACTCTATATGTGACAAATCCACGTGTGCCCCAAGAGATCATCGTAATTTTGTAATTGTGTATGAAGAACAAGAGGGAATAGTGACTGGCAATAAGAGAAGAATACACTGAAGAGGGAAAGAGATAGAAAGGGGAAATAATATCAGCCCCTGAGAACGTCAGAAACTCAGCTATTACCCCTATGTACTACAGGAGGGTACGAAAATACAGTGATGGTTTTTGTTCTCTCTCTGCCATAACAGTGAAGGTCAACCATTTTCTTTGTTAATGATGGAAAGTCACTTCACTTTATGCAGGCCCTGCTCTTTGGAAAATGCTGGAAAAGCTCTGGACTCTGCTAATGTTTTAGTATTTCCAATTACAGTTCAAAGATTTGAGAATGCACTTCTGCATGACTTGATCTCAGGCTGTGTTCTCTCAGGTGTCAAAATTTTCAGGTTTATTTCACTTACCACACATACATATCTATATGCATATATATACACACACACACAAATCTTAATGGCTTATGTGGCCGTTAGCATTTTTTTTGTGTGCCTGTGCTGTAGCATAGGGCAGAGAAACCTGAGCTAGATTTAATCTCAATAATTCAGGTTGTAATGGTAATCGAGATATGGTAGTGGGGAGAGCAGGCTTTTTGAAGGCAGAGTTGTCTGTCATCTTCTGTTTTATTACTTTGTGTGCCTGTGCTGTAGCATAGGGCAGAGAAACCTGAGCTAGATTTAATCTCAATAATTCAGGTTGTAATGGTAATCGAGATATGGTAGTGGGGAGAGCAGGCTTTTTGAAGGCAGAGTTGTCTGTCATCTTCTGTTATATTTCTATAGCAGGTGGATAGTTTTGGATGGAGCTTCCACTTGCTATTTCTGTACCAATATTAAATTAAAAAAGAAAATTAATAAGTTGCTTTTCAGATGTGAATCTGAAATCTCCGTTTTTGCAGACATCACTGCTTTTGCAAAATGTATAACTGAAAAGGAGAGAAATTTTGTGTTTGAACCAGACAGTGGATTTTAGAAAATGCTAATATCTAGCTGTTGTTATAAAATCCGTGACAGAATAAAACCCATGGGAAAGAAGAATAGTATCTTATTTCATCCAAAGTAAGAGCAACTATGTTATAGTTTTTACCTGAGAACTGTAAATTATCTCAAGGTAAAATTAGATGCATACATGCCTTCTCTTATTTACTGCTTTGTGGAAATAATCAAGTCCAAACTTTTCGAACCATCTTTCGTGTTTGTTAGGCTGTTCCTGAGGGCTTGGCTTGGTATGCCCTAACACAGCCTGAAATGGGAACTGCGGAGCATCTCTCTTCGACAATTCAACCTTTTAAGGTGTTTCATGCTTATTATCCACATGGCACCTCCGAAAATCTTATTTAAAAGGGGGTGGACCAGTGAATGTAGAAGTCCTTCCTGAAGTGCCACTGAATTATCATTTCTTAGCTATTAGACCCTTTCCTCCCTGTGTCAAAAGCTTGTGAAATATAAAAGCAAAACAAACAGCAAAACCCTATGGACAACAAAATAGCTAGCAAAGCTTTCTAGCTGTAAACCTTCAATATTTATATGAGCTTTATTCATGTAGCATCTCAGAATATGTGCCTCTGAATGTGTAATGTATTGACTTTTCACACCTTGTGAGGGACAGAAACGTCATGATCTCTGTTTTACAACGGAAGAGCTAAAGTTCAGAAAAACTGAGGTTCTTTCAGTACCTACGATACTTACCCACATAAAAATGTAGATAGATACCTAGTGCTTAAATTGCTTAAGCACCTAATATGCTCAATGAATTTGCAAATCCCATGACTCTTCTGAGACCTTTTCAAGCTGTTTCTCTAACCACTGAGACCATCTTTTGCCTCTGAATTCTTAAGCTATGTCTGTAGCTTTTATACCACTACAATTTTGCAGGCAGTCCAGCGCCAGCTAGAAGAATTGGAGGAAAGACAAAGAGCTCTGGAGATTTTTGGTGTCAAACTGGAGCGAGAACTAAGAGGAGAATCAGGTAGATGAAGCAGTGTGTGTGTGTGTTTGGTGGTGGGTTTTTTAAATCTTTTTCAAAGCAGAGGGGTTTTAATGATTGTCATAGAAATAGACTTCAGTGCAGAATCCAAAATGAAACAATAACTGTAAGGACAAAAATCAGTGTTTACCCCTTTTCCTCAAACTCTGTTAGCTCAAGCACTTTTACACTGAATGCTATAAATTTTCTGTTGGTTATCACAGATTTGGAATTATTTGCCTTGCTATTCAACCTTAATCTACATTTTCCCCCCACACCTTTTAAAATCCCATCCTGAGCTTAATTTCATCTTCTGGAGGGAACTAGTGAGGTTTCCAGGAGCTGTATCTCAGTTACCAAGCCAGCAGCAGTCCGTGCCTAGTAACAGAGTCCTTAATGACTTCTCCCAGAGTGTGAAATGCCATTAATACGATTAGAGCCGGTGGCCATGCTATAGCAACAGCAGCATGCAGGCACACAGACCCAAATCGCACAGCTTTCCCCCCAACGGGTGGAAGATAACAGGGATGTCATCCTGGCCCTGGTCAGAGGCAAGGTTTTCACTCGCTTGAACCAACAGTCCCAAACACCCAGGACTGCGGCACCCTCCCACCGGCCCAGCCTTACCAATGCTTCCCAGTGTGCGTGGGGTGAAGCTGGGGAGACCTCCTGCAGAGGGACAGGACATCTAGGGGCTCCTGCCAGGCTCAAAACGGGGATGGGAATGTGAACCATGCATGTAAGGGACTTCAGAGGGGTTGCGGTTCTGTGCTGAAAGGACTCTGGGGAGCTGACAGCCCAATTGCAAACGTGTCTTTATTGACCTCCGTTTTAGAAAGCTGAACCTCGTGCTTTCATGACAGGCAGTTGCACAACACTGAAAACCTAGACATGTTTTGGCACCTGATCTTGTTGTCTTAGCTAGGCAACCCAGCAAAATCTCTACATGCTGGCTTTTTTAATGCCATCTTTTCTTAGCAATTATCACTCCTATTCTAACACTGAACTAATTGGTTCAGCAAGAGAGCATTTGTCCAACCTTTTATATTTATTAACTAATTTCCTATAATTGATAGTGCCAACCTATTTCAAATGTTATTTAAAAGGCTAACATCATTTTTTTTTTCTTAAATGAAAACATAACCATTTATCAAATGGCACCCACCTTACCGCCTATGAGAAAGTCTGCTAAAAAGACTTTGAGGATTTTGAGTGTTAGCTTTTTTCTTTACTGCTGATTTGTATAAGGGTGGATGTTTTTTGGAAATGTCAAAAATACAGAGGAACAAGAGGCTTCTAGCTCTTGGGATAGACACCGAATACCAGGATAAATGGCCTAAAGCCACCTCTTGTTTTTGCTGTTGTGACAATTGCATTTCCTAAAGAAGGCTGTCTGCCAACAGATTGATGCTTCTCATTCTCTTCCCATCCTTAGTAATTGGATTGCCCTCATTAAGGTGAAAGTACTATTTTTTCTCCCTGTTGATTGTTTGTGTGTAGGTGGCCAGTTACAAATAGGGCAGATACTGAAACGTAGGATGTTACTGTGTCTCAGTAACTCTTCTGGTGCAAAAGCACGAAGCCATAAGTTTCCCAAACAAAATGTGAGTGCTTTGTTGCTTGTAATAACATATGTGTAATGATGCAGGAATCAGTGAGTTTAAGATTCTGTTCAACCTTCTTAAAAATAATGACCATTATTTTTTAATGAATGACCAGTGTTTATTAGGTTAAGTTGTATTTAAGCAGGTCTGCGCTTATGCAATTCAAGTGATTTAATAGGTATTATTAAGGTAATTAGAAAACGATCACAGTTCAGCAATAATATTGAGCTGCAAAGCTTGTGAATAACCAAATTTAGACACAGGCCTGCAAACACTAGTCTTCAGTGACATTTACGCAACTCTCCTCTAATAATTCTGTAAGCCCAGGATGAATGGCCCCTTTGTTAGGGGGAGTTATTCATTAGCTCCTCAACTGTATTAGAAGAGAACATGCGTGGGTGTGAAACAACTGCCATGAAGACTGATGAGCAAAATGAGGCTTTGATGATCTTCTAATTGTAGTGACAACAATTCATGCATTTAAAAAAAAAAAAAAGAAATAATATAAGTCCTATGAATAATTTTTCATGCCCGTTATTCCCTTTATTCTGGTTCAAAATACCAAATAATAAATCACTAATGTACCATTGCTTTGTTTTCCACTGACATTTGTGGAGGCTTATGGAGATCTTCTGCCTACAAGAAAATACAGAAATAAAAATCTCGAAACACGTTTTCCACTGAAATTAGCATAACTGATCAGTTGACTAAACAAATCATGAAGAATGATGGTAAAGAAGAAAATCTGTGTTGAGAGAACATTAAGAAATCTCTCCATGTTTTGGAAGGTGAACAAGTATCTGCACGTTGCAGCTAGTTTTTTATTTCATAAGGAGCATATCCAAGGTTTCTCAGAACTTTTGACAGAGTCAAAAGAAATCAGTTGAAAACCTGTAGGAATAAGAAATATGAGGTTTGGCTGTTCCTAAAAAGGCGCACACTGGCCGAGCCCCCTTTACTGTGTGACTGCTGTATGGAAGGACAGCGTCGCATCACTCTGGAGAACAGAAGGTTGAGTGTTCAGTAAATACTCCTCTGCAGCCTGTCATTCCCTCAAAAGTGTTTTCAGAACAGTGTTCAGTAAATAATCCTCTGCAGCCTGTCATTCCCTCAAAAGTGATGAAAATAGAAATAGCTACAATGTAATTAGAGGAATATCTGACTTTCAAATGGGGTCTAGGTTAAAGGAGATTTGGGTAAACCAGGAGGAAAGTTTTGCTTTAGCAATGCTGTAAGAAAAAGCTAGCGTGGCTCACAAAACAAACTCACAAATTGTTTTCCCCTCTAACCTTTAAACAGATCTGTCGTACTGCGTTATACAAAAGACTTCATTGGCTTGTTCCACCCTTGGAAGGCATAAAACACTCCATCAGATTTAAATAACTATTAACATTAACAAACATTTGAAAAGCTCAGGGGAAAAAAATGCCCCTGGGGACACTTGGGGGGCATTCTGTGGGATAGAGAAGGAGGAAAAACAAGGGCTATTTTTATTTCAGCTTGCACTGAGGATTTTGCTAAAATGAGTGGCATTTTTGCAAAGTGTGTTACTCTCTGCTTACCTCAATCAACGGATGATACACAGTCTTTTATTAGATATATAGAGATTTTAAAGGTAAAGAGGAAACATTAAAAAAAAAAAAAATTTGCCTAATCAAGAAAATGGCAAAAAGGGAATAGTAACCCTCGGTGTGCGTGCAGGACATAGGCATACCTGCAATTGCAATGTTTTTACTGACAGTAAGATAGATCAAATTTTGATGATAAGTTCTGATGGTGGCATACGAAGACCTAAGGCTCTGAATACTAATGCTGCATCCCTGCATTAGATCTGTGAGAAACCACCGTTGGCATGTCCCAGCAAGAACTGCTCCAGCAGTCACTCTGAGAAGACATTTTTTTATCACCTCTTGCTGACCTGGAAGATCCCTCAGGAACACATCCATTACTGCCAAGTTTTAATGGAATCAGGCAGAAATCGGACCAAGATTGCTCTGCCCTCTCCTGCTGCTTTATCCTACCGTTCCATGGTAGCTTCAGATTGGGGTCAAATGCTGATGAGAAATTGCAGAACTGCACCCAAGCCAGCATGACCCCTGTCCTCAGCGTGGGGGCCCATGTAATTCCTCCAACACTGGCAGGAGATGACCTGGGCTCTCTGGGATGACAGTGCCTGGTGAAGGCACGCAAATGGGCTGGTGATCCCAAACACCCAACAATTTCCCTCCTGCTCAGGAAGATTGCTAAAGGGCTGCATTGGGTGAGAGCATTACTGCCCAAAGGAGATGGGCTTTAAGCTGCTGTTCTTGAGTGGAGTCACATCCTGACTTTGATGTTAAAGTGAGGAACACCTGAAGCAGTAGAGGCAAGAGGGTAATTCCTGGGGCCGAGAACAAGGTGCATTTCAAAACAACAGAAAGGCATCTGAAACACTGCTGAGCTGTCCAGGACTCTGGCTATCTCTCCACTTGGTAACCTAGTTTAATGATACTCTTGTAATTGTCATCTCTGGAGCTTGAATCTGAGACCTTTGGGCTTAAATTTCAGCGTGCTCAGTCATCTGAAATAAAGGTGCAGTCATCTTAAAGTAGGAGAAATCACATAAGTCTCCATCCACAGAAAATTGTCAGCCTGGTTTATGGGGATTTTATACTTGGTTGTCTAGCAGCATGATGTAAGGACTGAGGAGGAGAGCGCTGTGTTCCCCTGCCTGCTGGTGGCACCTCATTTTGCTTTGTCCCATGTTCAGCTGTCCCTGCCTCCAACACATAGCGGCAGCATGGTGGGGTGTGCAACTACCATGTGCTGAGGCAGGAGCATGGGCTGGCTGTTGGTTTTATGCTTCTGAAGAGGTCAGCGTGTCCCCTAAATTGTTGCCTCAACCTAGAGTAGTGCAAGATACTTGCTTCCTATAAGCGATCGCTATTTTGTGGCAACAGAGGGTGGATGGGCAGAGCAGAGTTGTGGGAGGTGTGTTTGCAGTGCCATCGCTGCTGCTGTAATTCTGTATCAAAGGGTGGTGGGGTGGTTTTGTTTTGTGAGAAAATGAATGGAAAATGTGAAGTGATGAGTGTGTTAAAAAGGACAGCGAGGAAACGAAATACATGTGCTCTGACTTGCCACTTGAAAACACCCAGGGGTTCTTCATTGCCAAAGATTTTTGTACAGATGGCATCTTAGGAGCAGTAAAGGCTCTTTCTGGTGAAAGAGAAATCCGTCCTCCTCTTCAGCAAGGCAGAGTCAAGCTGTGAGCTCTTTGGGAGAGAGACCATCTCGTGTTTTCTGTCTGTATAGTGCCTACCGGTGATGCCCTGGCCCAAAGTGTTACAAAACCACCCAGTAATAATAGATTTGTCCTGTCCCACAGCCTTTCCCATCATTCAAAGCAGATGCAGATTTAGAGGCCAGTTGGCAAATGAATGGAAATTTGTAGAGGATTTGATTGTGCATCTGATGCCCACTGGAAGCAGGGCCTAAGTTGATACTTGCCAGCATGTACACCCTGAAGTCCAATTGTGTTAATGGGATATCTATTTATACGTGTAGTTCAGCTGCTGGAGTCCAGTATCAACAGAGAAACTATGTCATCAAAGGCAGATCTAAGAGAAAGAAAAAGTGCCCATTAAAAAAAGAAAATCTATATGAGTATGTGAAAGAAAAACTTCCAAAACAAAAGTGTTTTTAAATCTAATGCACCTTTAACTGCAATAAACTACAACATTCAACCAAATGTAGACAAGAATGTTATATCTGTTATACCCAGACATTACTGATGTAAGTTACATACAGCAAGAAAATCTACATTTGAACTCACCTAGGCTTAGAAATGAGGACTATTTAAAGTGAACCTAAGTGGTAAGAGCATTGGAAGGAAAGCCGGTAATGCACACTTAAGTCTCCTATTTTAAACAGATTCAGGCACAAAGGATGAAACTCAGATGCTACATGAATGGTTTGAGCTGGTCCTGGAGAGGAATAAATTAATGCGTTATGAGTCTGAGCTCCTGATTATGTAAGTAAGGACAAGCATTAGTACTCTAGATGGGGAGGGGAGAGGGGAAAAGTGTACTCACAATACACCTGAACGCCTTGCTGCATGCTGCAGTTTGAGACTGTCGCGGAATAAACATACCCAGAGTAGCTACAATCTGTTTTGAACACAGATTTTCAGTTGAGCCCTCCTGGTCCTTCCCTCTCACAGTGGTTCAATTATTTCAATCCTATACAATACTCTAAACCAGTATAACATATAGATGCTCTGCCTTTACATAATGTGGGTATAATGAACACTGGGGCACTTTCTCCTGTGGAAGAAAAATAGTCTGACAAGTTTATCTCAGTTTTTATTGGACATAGGAGGAAAGATCTAGGAATTCACTACAGCGATGAAACAAGCAGATAACACCAAGCAAATAAAAACCGTCTCAGATGCCACTGTTTGTGGTTGATGGAAACAATATTGGCTGTAGCTCCCTCACCTCACCTCCTTGGAAACATACTCAACAGATAGGCGGAGGTGACTCTCAGCTATTTTCTCCACTATTTCTGGGCAATGTGGCAAGGCGATGAGAGTTGCAGCAGTCATTACTCACCCCTGGCTTTCCCAGCAGTGCAGGCTGCTCGTTGCCATTTATCATTTCCATATCACTCAGTCAGCCCCCCGCTCTGTGCGCAGAGCTGCAGCCCAGCCACTAGCTCCAGCTGCACCCCAGTTTCTCCCCAGCTGTCCTGATGCTGCCAGGGGCCAAACCTTTTCTTTCCCCTTCGATTGTCATTGGGTGTTGTGGTAACAATGCTTCCCGCTCACACTGACTGCAAGGCAGAGTTAAAAAAACAAAAGCAGGCTGCTTTTATCGCTGCAGGACACAAAATGCCGTCAGGGTGTGTTCACATGTATTAATTCCCTTGCCTCAGGACCTGTTCCCGTGCAGAGGGCCTGGCAGGGCCCTTCGTGTGTGGGAGTGTTCAGTCCTATCCAGAATTACATTGTAGGTGCCACCAGCAAAGTACAACTGGTTAAAGCCTTAAGTGTTGCAGTGTATGAGGGAGCTTAATCTGATACATAATACAAAAGGTGGTAGTGGTACTTCTGGCGTTGCTCTGGCAATGTAGGCACAGGCAAACCTTTTAGCCTTGACTGCCCGTGAGGAGAAAATACTGGATAAACAGAACACAGAATCTCTTGGTTGAAAGAATATTAACATATATGTCTTTATTGAAAAAAGCTTATTCTTTAACGTACTTTTTATTGTACCTAGAGCCCAAGAGCTAGAATTGGAGGACCACCAAAGCAGGTTGGAGCAAAAGCTGAGAGAGAAAATGGCCATTGATGGTAAGTCAAAGGGGAGAGTATGCTCCAGCCCACAGTGATAGACCATGCCTGTATGCATCCCCGTTTGCTCCAAAAAGGACCAGAGTGGCTGAGGCTCTTCCTCCTGTGCTCTTCTGTGAGTGCAGCTCAGCCAGCAAAATGCAACGTGTGAGATCTTCTAGTGAAGATAGCTAAGCTAACCTGCTCAGTTTTACATTGAACTGGATCAGAAGCACTCGCAGATGTAATTCCACTAATTGTGCTGTGCAGGCAGCAACACCCAGCTAACATGCAAAGATGGGCAGCAACGGAAAGTAATTTCTTCAACCACCTAAACACAAAAGAGATTATCTGCTTTTATGTTAACTGTAGCATTACTGGTTACCGCAGTAATTTGGAACTGCTTTTAGGTACTGGGGATTACAGTTTGGGCTTGTCCTTTCATTTGGTATTAGAAAAGAAAGCATGGGGAGGAGGAATGCAGGGAGAAGGGGGGTTACATAGCACTGAATACCCCAAAATATCCTGTTGTGTTCTAAGTGTGCGGATTGTAAGTGATGGCAGTTTTCAATACATTTTCTGAAAAACACTTTTCATTTTCTTATAGGTACTACATTTCATGGTTGAGCTTTTTACCTTATAAACTAAATTTAAACTCCAGCTTAAATATTTTGATAAACAAGTAGTGGTCTTCCTACCCCTTCCAGTCTACGTTTTGCTAGAAGATCTGCTCTAGATGTTAGGAGCCTTAATGGTCAACCTTAAATGGCCCAAATGCAGGAGAAATTTTCCCTGAACTGTAACATGAAAAATATTAACTGCTATTGACTTAGTTTGTCATTGACTATAATATAAATTCAAGCCATACACCAACAGTTAAAATGCAAAGCGTAACAACAGAGTGATCTGGATTTTAACCTCTTGTTTTGTGGTCTTTTAGACAGCCTTAAAGATGAGATGGATCTGAATGAGGAGGATGAAATTTTTACTGAGATGATGAAAGTGGTTGAAGAAAGGGACAAACTTGTGTCTTCCTTAGAGGAGCAGAGAGTGAAAGAAAAAGCAGAAGACCAGCACTTTGAAAGCATTATATTATCTAGAGGCTATCAGCTGAGCAGGATTTAAACAGCCACATGCAAATAACATGATTTCAGCAATATTCATAATCATGGAGTTACAGTCTTCTGAAAAATGAAGGAATTCAAATTTAAAATCAGTTTATTTGGGAAACATCATTTTGTTATCAAAAGCTCTTAAGCAGTTCTTTTGCTCATATCGGAGTGAGTAATTTCACTAACAACTTAAAGGATCACTGGAATACCAAATAGGGCTGAATTTACCTGTCTGATGGACATCAGGGTCTGTGAAAGGGAAATCAGAGCTCTGTTTTTTTCTTGGAATTTTATTTTAACGCTGAGAATAGAGTTTCTGAGAAACATGAAGACATCATTTAGTATTTTTGAGATGGCATTACTTTCCATCTGTTTGTCTGAATCTGTATGCGGTTTTGTTAATATTTTGGCACAGCCAAGCCGTGGTGAACTATTTAAAGGTCAGAAATATAAAAATAAGGTTAGTTTTTATTTCTGGTGGAGGAAGGGTCATGTGACTAATAACTACATATAAGCACTCATTAAAACTACTGTAAATGCAATGTCAGAAATTAATTTTCCAGGTATTTTTAAGTTTTAGTGCACTGTGTATTTTTGAACAAGAAGTTAAAGCAATACTAAATCCCTACATTTTGTAAAATGATGAGGGATTATCAAAGGGGTGACTATCCTTAAAACTGTTACATGCTCAAAAAAGCTTTTGTATGTCACAGATTAAGGTCTTTAAAATATGCCAAATGGTAATTTAAAAACAGTAATCCAGACCCAATTAGTATTTATAGGGTAGGCTTTACAATTGCTTGATAAAATACATCACAAATAGTATCATAATGTGTGATGAGTGGTGTAGCAGCTAAAGATCTCCCTGAAAATAATTCCTCAAAAGGACTGCAAAAAATGTTGAGTTTGTAATGTCAACATTTGATAGAAAATATTGTGGGTATATTTAAACTACATTTATCTTGTTGCTTAGGAATATACGCATATTTTTTGCTTAAAGGAACTATCTCCTATCTTTTTTTGTACATGCATTTGTAGATACTGGTAAAGCAGATGTGCAGAAATTCTCCGTAGTATTCAGTGTAATTTAAGTACTTTCTTAAATCTGATATAATTCTGCAGTTTAAGATTGGTAGTATTCCCAGCTGTATGTGTGATGCACTAGATGTTCAAACTGAAAAAACAAGGAGAAACTGAAAGACTGTTTCTTTTTGAATATCATTTTACCTCATGCTCTGAGAAGATTTGATGTTCTCGTTATTTCATGAATGGTGCTAATTTGCAGCAGTTGCCTATGGTACAGCCAAAGCTAGAAGCATTCCTGTTACAAAAGCTTTAAACTAAAAAACCTCTTGGTAAGTACTTGTAGGGTAACAGACACACTGGATCCTGTCACACTAATTTATGAATTATCTTAAGTTTTTGCTGTATTGTAAGAAATTTAAAATGCCCTTTCTAAAGATAAAAGCAAGATTTTACTATTGACCACAGATAAATAATATACCTCTATTGGTGCAAGAAATGTATTATTGTTCTGCAATATTTATGTATTTATATTTATTTATTAGACTGTTTAAAGAGGATAAGAGTGTCTGGTTACATTTTACAGTTTGGATGTTGTCTCTGATTTTGGTTGATAATCGTGTATTTCTAACAGCTATGTATAGGTAAAGCTGTGCATTGTGGAGTAGATAGCTTTATCAATTTGGTAAATAATTAGTAATAAAATATGAATTAAGATTTTTAAACAATGTTCTCAGTTACCATAACTTGAAGGGATACCCTTAAAACATAGCATGTAGGGCTTTAACAATACAATTTGTCTTTCATCACAGTGGAAAGACGTAGCAAAATCCTTGAATGTGTTCCAAAATTACCATCAGACTTTTTTTTTCCTGTCATTCATGGGCTAAGCATACCTGATCTTCAGACTACCTTTTTATTGAGATCGATTGCAGCGATCAATTTTTAAACTAACTCTATCACTTAAGATTGACACAAAGTAGGAGCAGGCAGGGCGGCAATAAATATTTTAATTTCCTCTGTTGAGATCTGCTGGTATTTTCAGTTTTGTGGAGAAAACTTCTGGATTTTATCACTGTTCCCAGAAGCCTCATGTAATCCCATAGAACAAGACTGTCTAGAACATCTATCACAGTTTTCTGTAGAAAACAGAGAGTCATAATGCTTTCAAGGTCTTTTTAAAAAGTTTTAAAGCAAACTTCTTAGCGCTTTGCACAGGAGCGGAATTCAGCAGGAACTTCCAGTTATATCAGTCAAAGATTGTTTTTTTCACTTCACTTTTACAATCTAAAAAGTCCATTCACCCTAGTGTTGCTGCCGTACAAAGAGGAAGAGGAAGGGCAGCCTCTGAGAAACATGACGCCCCTAGTCCTGAGGAGGATATTGCTCTTTTCTACCAAAGTCCAGCCTGCTTGCCCAGGGGAGATGCGCACACTGCAATCGGTCAGGTTCAGGTTGCTCTGAACTGTATACAAGCCCTGAGATTTCAGTTTACAGCAGATACCTGTTCGGCTATAAAACCAAATGCGAAAGGGTGCTTTCCTTTTAGCTCCAAAGATTTGAGTTCTTGAGAGTATTAAGCGTCAACGGAAGCTGAAGGCCATCAGCATTTTATGGACCTCAGAAATATTCTTTGCTAAAAAAGATACTTTTCTGGACGCCATGTGATCATAACACATGCTCCACTCAAAACTGTTTGTCCGCTCTTGGGTGGAAAAACCTGTCAGGCTACTGTTACCCAGCCTGACATTAAGTACCTCACAAGATTAGATCCAAAAATGAACTGTGCAAGTGATTTAGAAAAATAATAAACTCTTAAGTCATTTAAAGCAGGTCTTCATATACCATGAGAGTAGAGAAGGAGGGGAAAAAAAAGAGAAGCTATGTGCACTGTTCACAGGTCAATTTGATATGATTGGCTTGGATTAGAAACGTATTTAAACATTGGTTTGGTTATGAGTCTTCTTGCTGCTCAATCTTTTCTGTAAATTGACTCACTAACTTATAATTTGTTCATTGTTAAGTCATTGGTGCTGTCATTTTTGGGTATAATGCGATGTGCTGGAACATATTGACTATGTCTAAATGGACTAGATGTGAGCAATTTTCTATTTGAAAAAATAAAATTATATCCCACTCTCTGAAGTCCCTGAATCATTTCCATAGCAATTCCTCTCCACCGATATCTACAGTGTAATAACGTGTGTCTAGGAAAGATCTATAGGTAGGAAATTATATCAGCTTCTTAATTCATATACTGGTAAGTAAATCACACCATCTTGCAGTTCACAGATTCACTTTATAGTTTAAGAATAATGACACCCTGAAGTTAGAGGGCATTCGAGACTAACACAAGAAGTTGCAAACTCCATGAGATGAGCAACTTCCTCACATTCTCACATAGGAATTCACCACCTAATTTCCTTAGGCATGACACACAAATTATAACAGCTCCTTGAAGACTTGAAGGAAAAGTGTCACTGCGTGGATCACTAAGAATTGGTGATCAAAACCTTAACTGCCAATTTTCAAACTCCACTAACTTTACCTCTATCAGGTCATCTCGTTTTGTTGCTTTCTACCAGTGGGAGAGCCTTACAGAGCAAGACAACATGCTGCTCGAGATGAGAGAAGTAGATAAGCAGGATTTGGGCTTATGTTAGTGCCTGCACTGTTGTCCCCTGCTCAGTGACTCCGAACTGATTGATAGTTCTCTCCTCTTCAGAGGACAGATGGACAGCTGCTTCTCTTCAGAGGTCAAGGTAATTTTTGGCATATTTGAACTGAGGTTTTTCTTCTACTGTCATGTCCTTTCCCTTCCATCTTGTGTGCCTCAGAAGCAGATGGGCATGGTGGTGACTCCTCTGATAATACCACACATAAGTTCTCAGGACTGCACAGGAATTACCTGCCTGCTGGGTTTATTGGAAGTAATACGTCAAACTTTTATCCGTGTTCAAAACCTTGCAGCCACGTTGACTTCTCAGCCAGCTGGTCAACAGCTGGAGGACTTGCCTGGCCCAGGAGCAGGATGTGGGTAGAAATGCCACCATAGGAATTTACTGAGGCTCCCCTCCTATTCACAACACACACACACCCACCCTTGTCCCCTCTTCAAAAGATCATAAGTCTAAAGAAACTCAGTTGGATGAGAAGTCCTTGTCCCCTCTTCAAAAGATCATAGGTCTAAAGAAACTCAGTTGGATGAGAAGTTCAGGAAAAGGATTTTGTAAGCCATTATTTGACTTGAGCAATCCATTTGGCCCCAAGGTAAAGGCATGCCTCACTGATTTTTAGGGTATTTGGCCAGGTTTCTCTGGGCACAGGCAACAAAATTAGAGGTCTTGTGCTTTGAAACTTCTGCTTTTTAGCCCAATGCATATCTGATTTCAACTAAAAATTTCACTTTAGTAGTCTCTTTCCAGAAAGATATACTCTGTTTTCTTTCTTGCTCGAACAACTAACAGGATGTGGCTTAGCAGGTTGGAGATTCTGTACATCTTTTAAGACTTTGCTGCTGTTAAGATCTAAAGCTGTCCCTGCTGGGTTTTGCATGGACCATACAGTTTTTGCATAGTATAGCACAATGGGTTTGCCATGTTAGCATGCAAATACTATCCCTGCAGTCTTCATGGCATGAACCTAGATCCTGGTGAATACTTTGTGATGAGTAAGGTATTTGCTGGATTTCACCTAAATCTCTTTGCCTAATATTTATGAACAAATTGTGGTTTCTTCTGTTGGTTCTAGTGAGCTATGAAAAGAGACCTGGTGGCCCTCCATGCCAGCAATGCACTTGCTGGAATATTCATATAACATAAATGTACAAAATTACAGGCACAAGTGAAGGATGCAAGTGGAGCTTATTAAGAAAAAATAATAATATTGATTTTTTTCTAAAACTATCTCAAGAAGGCCAGATGTAAATGCAAGTAAACTTGGCCCGGTATTTAGAAATAACTGATTGATGGAACAACATGTTATCAGAAGCATTAAATACCAGGATGATGTTCTCATCTTACTGAAAAGTTTAAAACCCACCTTCTTTCCTTTGAAACTTTCCAATTAATTAATCTCTGTGACTGTATACAACATGTTATCTTTTGTCTTTCATGTACATTTTTCCTCATTGCATCTTAGTCTATCTTTTTTGCTCCTTGATCTACAACAAAAAATACATTGTACTTTTTAAGAATCTGGTTGGAAAAATTCTGATACTTTTATGAAACTATGTTTATTTATTATTTGTTATTTATTTAAAGAGAGGATTCTTATCCCAAAGAAGTTACAAGTTTAGTAGAAAGCATAGCTCTTTTTTAAATTCAAGTATAAACATATGCTCAGTCTCAAATTCACCTTGTGAGCTGGAAACAAATTTATCCTCAAGTGTGAGTTTTAGATGATGGTGGCAATGAAAATTTGGAGCCCTTCTACCCCTGGTACTGATGCTTTATAATGTACTGATGCTTTACTTATAATGTAGCCACATTGGGATAATCAGTCAACCCTGGGCCTGTCTTACAGGGTCTGAAATCACATGCAGCAAAGTCCTTTGGGATGTATAAACTTTCTCGTATGGGTATGGAATAAGAGATGTGGATGCACAAATGCCAGCCAGGTATGGCTGGGGGTTTTGCTGCTGGTGGGGGCTAACAAATGCCAGCCAGGTATGGCTTTGTTTTGGCCCGCTCCCCGCACTGCCTCTCCTAGCACCGTGCAGAGTGGCCACTGCCCCGGGGCTGGAGGCAGCTCATGCTTCCCAGGCTCCTGGGGTGCCAGCGTCAGCCACAGCTTTACCTCACCTGAGGGAGCAGGTGCCTGGCATGTCTTGCTCATGGACACGTGCAGGAGCGCCAGGTCTTGCCAGAGCTCTTATTTTGGGGCACTCTCAGGAAAATCCCAATCAAGAAATAGATGTTAAACACCTGCAAAGTAACCTGTATGGAAATGCTGTCTTTTCTAAGCAGGCTCTTCTAATGTGCTATTACTCAGGGCGGGGCAGGCGTGTTCAGCACTTAACCACACAGAATTGGCAGGTCAGTAGAAGGCTGACCGCAAATACTTAGAAAAATAAAGAGGGTAGACTTTGGTCTAGTTCTGTTCTTCCTGAAGTCAGTGAAGGGCGTTACTGTAGGCAATCACAGCAATAGCAGTAGCTTGATAAAACATTTTTGAAAATTCCACTTCCGCTCTTCAAATGACCAAACGGTCAAAAGGCTAAAGCAAAGGTACACCTAGGAGAAAAATGTTAGGAGAAAACTCCAAGACAAATGAATATTTATTGCACAGCCTTAACCAGCTTGGCTGCTGCAGTGGTCGGTCTTACTAGCCTAGCCCATGGTCGGTATATTACGTGCCCTGCCTCTTCCGCCTCATTCGGGAAGTAAGACTCCGTTCGTGGTCATTCTGAGTCCGGTAGTAAAAGAAATAAAAAACAGGTGTGCATGGACAGATATGCAGGTGAACAAGAATTATTTGAGTGTGTGGATTTAGCCTTATTGCCTGGTAAAAGTATATATGTGATCAGGATACAATTAATTTGAGCTACTGGTTGGCTTATCTGTAGGAACAAGGCGCTGACAGGGAGCACGGTGGTCTGCTCCAGATTTCTATATGCCAGATGCAGCGGGGCCAGCCTGAACGGCAGCCTGCTGACTATTGTGTCCTGTGCATAGGATCATGGAGCGTGATCATGAAAGTATTCAATTATCAAATATAAAGCAGAGCAAAAACCTAACCAAACAAAAATCCTCACCAAATTTATATGCAGCTTTTATTTGTGGTTAAAATAAATAAAAGCTAGGCACTTAGAATCAACATTCCTATATCTGCCATCACTTAGACCTTGTGCATATCTGTAAGGCCTTTTGTGCTGAATGCAATAGTAATTTAGGGTCATATGTCCATATATATTCCCAGATCAAAAGAAAAAAAAAAGTAGCATATGTAGTTCTAAATTTAAGATACAGGGAAAAAAAATGTTGTAACTATTCTCATACAGAAACATTGTAAGTGGAAAAACACTGCAATATTATACCCAAAGAACTGCAAATAAATTCTGAAAGAAACCCATAAAAAAACCCCAGTAAACTTAAGTCTGTCTGTCTGCTTTAGCATTATTACTTAAAGCAGACAGTATTTGTGTTTCCAGATCTGATAAAGTTGATTTTAAACACATTAAGTTTCATTTAAAATTTATTTTCTCCTTGTGATGTGAAACACTCATAGCTCATGAGGCTATTAAAAAAGTAATATTACATTTGTCGCTAATTTACATATGCTGAGTGTAGTGAAATAGGAAAGAAAGATGCTGGGTCTTTTCAGTTATTTTGTGTGAGACTTGGCAAATCCATGTTGAATTCTGATTTTCCCGTACTGCACAATCCAGCACCTGTTACTGTTCGTGAGATATCTGGCTTGTTTTTTCTGTCTTTAACACAAACGTAGTGGTACAAAGGCAAGCACGCTTGTGCTTGCCAAAATGCTGTCTCTTCCGCTGTGCCCACAAAATCCTATATTGACATCTATGTATAGTCATTTGGGTCCAAATGGAGATTTAGTTGGGTCATTGCTCAGTTTGTAAATGCCACAGGTTTACATGCATGTAAAAAAGGGCTTGACGTGTTTATTTCTCCTTCTTTTGAAATAGTCTTTTACTATGTTCTTAAAAATTATTCAAAACTGTTCATCCCCTAATCCATACACTGCGTGAGTAGCACTTCTGTAAAAAGAGAATAATGTGTGAAATTCGGACTGTTCTGTAGACAACAGCCCTGAGACACAATTGATGCTACAAGCCAGAGAGCAAATGTAAGGAAAGGAGAGACTGTGCTAACGGCCTGGGCTCGTTCCTGCTTTTAAATGATGGCAGCATGGATGAATAAAGTTTTTCTCCAGGGCATATACTAACTGCATGCAACAAATACGCATTGATGTCTACCCCTCATCAGCTAACCAATGTTACCGGCTTGTAAAAACACAACAATTATTAGTCAATTTAGAAATATCCTCATGGTAATTTCATTTCACTTATTATGCCTAATGGATAGCTAGATATTTGCATGAAGTGTGTGTGGCTTTTTGCCTGAATTGTTAATCAAGTGATTAAGTGGTAAGTGAAAGTAGTGCATCCAGATGACATTAATGCTGTTCCAGTCCTGGGTGCCTCCTGAAACAGTCACAGCAAATTACCTGTTTTAAAGATACTTCTCTCTTAAGCTACTCATCTGCACATCAAAGCAGGATTGGTATAAGCAATGTCATGCTAAGTCACCTTTCTTTCCCACTGGCTTTTATACTGGTCTGACTACAACAGTTGGTTTCTTTTGTAGAACTGGATATGATGATGCCTGCCACCTCTGACCACAGATGTAGCCGAAACCTACAGGCAGAAAAGCTGCTTTGCAGAATGTGCTTAAGACTGAAATGTATGTAGTAAGCTTGAACTTTAACTTGCACAGAACTATTGAGTTACACTTTATTACTTCATTAGTTCTTTTTTACCAGTGCTGACCACAGGGTGTAGAAACATCTGCCTGCAGCTGTGACCCCCCCATCGTTCCAGAGCCTTCACTTACAAGTAGTTATGGATGAATTGAGCTGTCTGAGCCCTGGTCCTGCCTGTCTATACCTGCGTTTAACTTTTGACCCCGGTGTTAACTAGCACTCTCGTGCATGTGGTCACCTACATTGGTGCATTTGACCGACCAGCCTGAGTTAGTGACCAGCTCCACTGCAAGGCAGTGCAAGGTGGATGGACCATGGGGCAAGGAGGCACCGTCCTGTGCCTCAGTGTACAGCCAGCTACCCAAAAGGCTGTGGGTCCCCCAGCTGGGAGGGGAGCATGGCCTTCATACCACCCTGGGGCTGCAGCCCTCCTCGAGGCCCACCCTGGCTCCCGCTGCCAGGCTTTCTCCTTCCCAGGGCTATGTGAAACACCCTTTTCCTGAGCCTGAGGGACCAGAACCCGTGGGCAGGTAAAACGAGGACCCTCGGCCCATGGCTGACCCCCCCTGAGAGGGGCAGGGAGAGGCGCCCGTTGCGCTGAGGAGGGGGCCGTTGGGCTGGGGGGGGAGGTGGGCATGGGGCAGCCGTTGGGCTGGGGGGGTGGGC
>NW_008796218.1:8366706-8370460 GCF_000699145.1 Aptenodytes forsteri
CCCGCCAGGCCTGCGGGCCCGAGCGCCTCGCAGCTCCGCGCAGCTGGGGAGGGCCTGGGGCTTGTCCAGGTTGAAGGCGCTGCACGCCTCGGCCGCGCGTCGTAGCCCGTCAGGAGTACTTGTCTTTTAAGTTGTGGTGCAAAACCCCAAAAACTTGATGCTCAAATCCTCTTTGACTCGTAATGTGTTGCTTTATATTGGTGTACAGCATGGTCGATACACATTGCTCTGAGAAAGCAGTGTAATGCACACAACTGATTTAATGTTTGTGATAGTAATCATTCCTCAAAGGCTGAAAACTTAACCTGATTATTCTTGTACTAAGCAAGAAAACCTTTGCCTCGCAACAGTGGACCTTGGAAGAACACCGAGCATGTACAACAGTCTGGTTCTTTGTCCATACATGTGAATTAATATCCACCCCCTACTGAATCGCCTATTTAAAATCCCATGAAACAGAGAATTGGAATTTAACCTTGCTCACCCATCATTTTCACAGCTGATGTTAATTCAAATACGATGCAAATAGAGCCAAAGTAACAGTCACTTCAGAACAGTTTTTCAAGCAATGTTCATTGCTTGCAAGTACGAAGAAGGATATTATGCTTAGCAGACTCTTGCTTCTGATGTATACATGGCTACTGAAACCAGGCATGGTTTTTCAGAGTAGCACCAGTGCTGCGGACAAGGATGATAGAACTTTGGCAAGTACAGTCCCTCACTCTGCAACTATCACGTCATCTTTCTGAGATGCATGGTCTTGCTTTTCAATTAAAACGCATGTTGCATGATTGTGCTCACATTAGTTGGCTTTTTCTGGTCGTTGCAGATGGCCCAGAAATTGATGCAATAGTAAATAATGGCAAACTTTATTAGTTACCCAGTTTGTTATATTATTCTGTTAGGGTATTCATGAATATTAGCATCATTGAACTAGCAACAATTTTCTGTAATGAGTATATTGTAGGTATGTTTAGAGATCTTTAGCCTATTTGTAGTAGATTTAGTATGTTCAGTATTATTATTATTAAACAATGCTGTTTTCCTCAGTGACAGATATTATTAAGTCACAAATTTCCAGCAAACTGTTAGAGGCAGCAGTTACTTTTATCCACTATCTTGTAATCTTACAAAAAGATGCATTCTGTGAAATCATATTTCTTCTCATTACTTCTATATCTGCATTAGATTTATTGACTGAAACCTGCACCTGCCATTTCATTATGTCATCGTATTGATATTTACCCTTTTGAAATTTTGGAACAACATTAGTGTTGTCCTTTGTGTTTCCCAATTTTCTAAAGTTTATTTAAAAATAACAGTGGACTGGAGAAAAATTTTTTAACTTGCTGAGGAGTTTGTTATTTGCTGATGAAAGAAAAAGTATTTTATTAAATTCATCTTAACATCCTTCTTACTTCTGCATGTATTTATCACATTTCTTTAGTGGAAGCGCATATAGTGGTGCGATTGATACTGTGCTCTCTTCCTTTTTTGTTTGTTTGTTTATTTGTTTTAGCAGATTCAGATGGCTTCAAAGCTGGTAAATCCTTACTGTGAAGCCTACCCTCTTCATGCTTCCTAATCTTTCCTCTGCTAGAAATAAATACGGGTTTGCAAACTATTAATGAGTCACCTTTTTTCTTGCAGGCTGTGACACACACGGGTTCCATCTTAAGTTGTGCTGCCACAGTTTGCAGGGCTCCAGGTGTATTTGAAGTCTAGCTAGGAACTTCATATAGGAGGTCAGATTGCTTGTTCATCTAGGCTTTGTTCTTTGATTTTTTCCTGCTTTAATTGACCTATCCAGTGACAGGTTTCCTATAGAGACAGGTCTCAGTCATAGGATTGCACATCGTTATTCAACTGTTAGCACACATAATGTATTAGAAAATGTCCAAGTATAAGTCATGGGCATTTGAAAAAAAAAGTTTTTTCAACTGGCCATGTCTAGACCTTCAACTTTTGTAAACTAGAATGAAGTACTCTTGGATGGCACCTTTACTCTTTCCTCATATTTTTTGTAGGGCACCAGGATCTATTCTCTAATCCAGTTTGTTAGTCTGATACAGATTTCTACCCCATTTTGTTGTGAATGTTGATTTCTAATCATGTAAGGTCTCTAAATACGATGAACTGTTAGTAACTCTTTAGAAATAATGCTGTGGTTTTTTCTGTATAGGGTATTCATTTCCCCTTTTACCTACTTAGTCTTGTGCTTTGTGATTTTAATATTCCAGTAGAGTAAATCCATGTTCTGGATTTCGCCTATGTCAGTATTTCTTCATGAGGCAACAATTCTGGTTATTCCAATTTATTGTTATCTTTAATGTATGGGCAGTAGAACAAGTGTTCTTCCTTGAGATGAATGTAGACTATGCAGAACATGCCTCTGTCGTCCCAGTCTCCTGATCATCTGGGTTATAAACCTGGCTAGAATTACTATGGCTTTTTTTCCAATCTGCGCACCCTCAGGGGCTTCCAAGGGGCTGCTGCACACACCCCTCTGTTTTGTTCCTCTGCTGCACGCCCCTCTGTGTTAAGCCAGGCCATGCTTAGGGTGCACACCTGGAATCAAAAACTCAGGAGCATACCCGGGTCTTACAGCTTAGCAATAGGTCAAGAAAGTCAGTGGGACTTGGTGTGCTTATGATAAATAAGGGGCAACTGAAAATTTCTCTATCTTTCAGTTGGTATAAGTTCTGCTGCTACATAGAGGACAGAAACTTACTGATTAACTTTGGTGTTTTGCCACAAGGGCTAAGAATTAGTGTTTTTAAATAATGCAAAAATGTTTTATACTAATTACATTTTAGTACTGTGTTATATAAGTAGTTATGGTGATATATGGTTATACGTATATGGTTTTTGTATTTATGCCATCAACAGTCATTTTAATCATTGTCAAAAGAATACTTTTATATATTGCAACAATAGAGCCAGTGCCAAAATGCTCCACCACATGAAAATCCATTAGGATCTGAAGTGACATTATGGTGAAGAATAATGCAGATTATTTATAAAGAGAGTAAAGTCTATATAGTTTTAGATGTAGCAAAAGTAGTTTATAATACAATATAAAATGGATTTTCTGTAATAACGTTAATTTATATGTATGAATATATATAAAAGTATATAGCAAGCCTTTCCTTATGAACTTCGAAGTTCTTGGCAAAGGTAAGTATTCCACCCACGTTAGAGATGAGAGTATTCTACACAAGTGAAATGAATTCTCTAATATCACAGTACAAGTTGTTGACCAAAGCAGAGTAACGCGAGATACTGTTACTTGAGATATCACACGTGATGTAAGCAGGGATTAGTCATACCTTAAGACATATGTTGATCTGGAAAATACATTGTCATTAAATATTAGAGAATATTTCATAAGATCTGAAATTTGGAGCTCAAATTTGTTTATGTCATCATCTGTCACGTAGGATCACGGTCGGTCACGAGTGGTGTTCCCCAGGGCTCAGTTTTGGGGCTGGTCTTGTTCAATATCTTTATCAATGATCTGGATGAGGGGATCGAGTGCACCCTCAGTAAGTTTGCAGACAACACCAAGTTGGGTGGGAGTGTTATCTGCTTGAGGGTAGGAAGGCTCTGCAGAGGGACCTGGACAGGCTGGATCGATGGGCCGAGGCCAACTGTATGAGGTTCAACAAGGCCAAGTGCCGGGTCCTGCACTTCGGCCACAACAACCCCATGCAGCGCTACAGGCTTGGGGAAGAGTGGCTGGAAAGCTGCCCAG
>NW_008796218.1:8370958-8418856 GCF_000699145.1 Aptenodytes forsteri
ATTTAAAAGATGTGTAGTTCGGCACTTAGGGACATGGTTTAGTGGGCATGGTGGTATTGGGTCGACGGTTGGCCTCGATGATCTTAGAGGTCTCTTCCAACCTTAATGATTCTATGGTTCTATGATCTTAGCCTGGTTTTCGTTTACAGTATCCCATCGCCATTGGTGTAATTCAAGTATGAGAACATTGTACTTTAGTCTTTCCTGTGAGAGCATGAACAGCTGCATCTTTCAATAGTGTATAAATTCTGTTAAGGTAACAAAAATTATGAATGATTAAATATGTTTGGAATTAATTATAATTAGCTTTTTATCTAATGAGAAAATTGTGAGATAATACTAGAATATTTGATGACCAGTTTACGACTGAACTGTCGTATGCAAAAATTATTTGTAGTTCATAGTAAGATTCCATCCCTTTCATTCCTGAAAAGCATTCAAAGACTTAGCCACCCCATATATGCTACTGGAGGATTCCAGCCCTTATCTGGCAGGAGTTAAGATGCATGATGGAGTTTCATTGTATTAGCAAAAAACAACCACAAATTAAAATTTTTTGTAAGCTCCTCATAGTAGTTTGCATTGTGTACTAAACATATCTTTATACAAGTGCAAGGAGAGAACAGAATGACCTCTTTATTTAGATGTAGGGGTGTGTGTTGTGTTATCTTATGAATTTTTCATGGTGGGTTCAGTAAGGTCATGTGTGGTTGTCCTCCTTGAATTTTCCTGGCTTGGCAATTGTAGACACAGAAATTGTAAGCTCCTCATAGTAGTTTGCATTGTGTACTAAACATATCTTTATACAAGTGCAAGGAGAGAACAGAATGACCTCTTTATTTAGATGTAGGGGTGTGTGTTGTGTTATCTTATGAATTTTTCATGGTGGGTTCAGTAAGGTCATGTGTGGTTGTCCTCCTTGAATTTTCCTGGCTTGGCAATTGTAGACACAGAAATTTCACTCCTCCTAATAGTTTACCTTAGTGGAGAATCTTAAGAATTGGCCCCTGACATGCTAATAAATCTGTGACACATTTGGGAACAGAGAACAAAGTTCAGAATTGCTTAAATTGCGTACGAGCAGATGGGAAACAGACAGCTTGGACCCATGATTTTGGTAGAGAGCAATTACTGCTCATTGTATGGGCTCAGTTGATTTTCCAATTGATACGACATCAATTTCAGTAATTTGACTGCTCTTCTGCCTAGTTTATTTTGTGTTGATGGGCAGGAGAAGGAATGAATTTTCTTCTAGCTTCCACTTATGATATTTCTTCTTTTTCTTTTGGATGTCTTGTTTTGATTTCATTTTGATATTTGAGGTCACAGTAGGCTGTTCTCTGTAGAGAATACACTGTTAACAGTGTAAAATATTGTAGATTCTGCTATTTCTTGATAATAACCTTCAGTTTCTTAATCTTTACTTTGTTGCCATCATGCCTTTCACAGAATAATATGAAATTAGAACAAATTAAAAATACAAATTAAGAATAAATGTAAGGTGATGGGAGCTCTTCAGGTGTTTTAAGTAAAATTTTTGTCTTTCTGGAATCCATGACTAAAGTGCCTTGTTGTATGAGAGATCATGCCTTGGTCTGGCTATGGGCATTTTACTATGAAATAAATATATTTTTTAGTATACAAGAAGTGTTCTGTTGAATTTTAATTGACATATTTAAATTATTTTCTTCAGACCTGCTTCTGCAACTTCTTTTTGAGTAGAGTAATGCGCTACTGGTGCAAAGGACTATTTTTTTTGTATCAGTTGACTTTTGTTTTGCTTGTCTGTTTCTCATGTGAGATTCTAGACTAGCTTAAATGCTTTGCAGGCTTTTTCTTTTCTACTGCTCTCACCTGATGCTATATTTAAAATGCAGATGAAGCTGAAAGAAGAACTGATATATGTCCTACCATTGTATTTGCTAATACGTAGTGCAAACGATGAAAATGAATGCAAATTTCATACTAGTGCTTTGAAGATAGCATATAGTGTTTTCTGTGAAAAGGAAATGACGTGGGGAAGGCTTTGTCATCACTCTTACATCAGTACTTCTGAATTTCTGTCTTCTACTGCAGCATATCAGTACATCGATCCTAGGCTTTCTTGTGCCATCAGAATAGCTAAACAGCTGTTTTTGGTGTTTGACATAATGCGCTTTACCTCCAACCTTAGTGTGTAGCAACTGAAATGTGCTTATAGTCTTTCTCCTATATACTGTGTTACATATTCCCATGTCCGTGGTGTAATGCCACAGACACATTATAGACAGCTGCGTAGCTGATGCTGGACAAAACCTATTAGTACCAAGGCATTGAAATAATTATTGCCTTGGAGCAAGTTCTGTTAAGTAGAAAAAATACTTCTGTTAAGTGGAAGGAACGTGGAAAGCGAAAAGAAAAAGAGGGAAGACTCACCTGCTTTGTTTGTTGTCATTTCATTGCTACGAGCCTTCTGAGGATATCTACAGCGTATGAAAGGAAGACAAACTGCTCAAGAGGAGAGCACTGGGGTTTTGTTTCCATCCTTTGAATCCAAATTGTCAAGGGATATCTGGGGAGACCTCTCTGCTCTGACCATTGAAGGGATTGCTCGGTAGAAAGAAAGATAATTGCCTCTGAAACACTTCTGTCAGTGTAGACAGAATACCCAACTGTTGCTTATGCTGGGATGGCAGTAGCCCTCCAGATGCAGCTCTCGGGCATATATGTAAATGACAGCTCCAGCATGCTTGAAGCTGTTCGTCATCTGTCAAGCCGTGCTGTGCTGGGTTTGTACGGGTGAAAGAGTAACTGCTGTAGCCTTGATAGCTTTTGAGTCTGCCTCTCGCCTTCCTGCCTCTGCCTCCTCTTCCCACAAGTGCTGCTCTCTGCAATAAACGGAAACTAATCAGCACTGTTAGCTGTTATCTGTAAGACACTATTAAGCATCTATTATTGTTTATATGTGGCTAAACTGAGGGCCGGGTCCTATTATGTTAGGCACTATACTTTCACAAACAGTGCAAAGAGCCCCTGCATGCAATAATTTGCAACCTAGAGTTCTTTATCTGTATACCTTGCATATTTTCCTGGCTTTTTCTCCTGTAATCTGCATTTTAACATTATTTCTGGCATTTCAGTTTTTCTAGGACTCCTGATGTCATTGGGAATTTTATCTAATGCATTTGCTCTTTGGTTTTGGTTTCAAGAGACTTTTTTTCTTTTTTTTTCTGTTTTTTTTAATAGGCTTTGGCTCTGGTTGGTTCAGAGAAAAATATGAAAATGTTACCTGTGAATGTATTTCTGAATCTCAGAAGTCAAAGATAATCCAAACTTATTCTAAAAAAAGTCACTTTTTAAAACCAAATATTCATGTAGGGCCCAGTCCAATTATGCTTGGTCCATGTGTTTCATCTATAGCAATCAAATGTGTAGGAACGCATGAGTCCCAGATGCCCGCATTTTTGCCAGACAGGTTATTGAGTCTATATCCATAGGTACCATATCATGGTAGAGCTGAGCGTATCAGTGCCTGCTTTATGTGAATGTCTCCTAGCATGTATAAACATATGTGAAGGGGTTAGATCATACAGGATTGTAAAACAGGATACGTAAAAAGTGCTGACAGTGTCGAGATTAGCACAAAACACAGTACTGCCAACCTCTCCTCTGCCAGAGAGGAGGCAAAGGAGCCCGTGGTGGTGTCTCACTGGAGGCAGGAGGACCCATGCGTTCAGTAGGGGATGTGTATGAAGAGGACACACAGCCAGGCTCTCCTGCCTGTTCCCACAAGAGCACCCCCAGTCATTAAGTCCATCCAGTTGCTTTTGAACTAACTAAAGGGACACAGAATTTTTTTTTTTACTCTATGCTAAGTTGTGAAACTTACTGCTATAGGATGTTTTGGATGCCAGAAATATTTTTTAAAAGGGAGGGGTGCTAAAAATGGGTCTGGGTGGATTCTAGATGAAAAAAGAAAAAATGTCTGCAGTGGCCCACATGCGAATCATGTAGGCCATCACAGACATTTCAGATTCAGAAATCATTAAATACCTGTCATGAAATCCACAGCTATTAGGAAGCTTATACCAAGGGAAAAAATTCTGTTGGTTTGCTTCTCCCTGTTTGTATTGTTAAGAATGCATTTCTGCCAGGGGCCAGGACCTTGGACTTTGATCTGCTGTTCTGACCCAATACGACCATTAATTCCGTTGTTCTCTGACTACCTGCATGCAGCAGCCACTGAACTCTGTCTTGGCATTTGACTTCCAAAAGCAGCCTTAGATAATGTGGGCAAGTTAGCTGTTACAGAAGTATGGCTTTTATTCCTGTGTTTTTCCCATTTGAGCAGTTTCTTCATCATCTGAGCCTATAGGTTTCATACAGGATAAAACTAAACATGCACGGAACGGGTTAAAGGAAGGGGGGTGTGAAGAGGAGCAGAGCAAGGGGTCTGGCTGCAGAAAGCAGTTGCTCTCTGAGGTGCTGCTGGACTGGGAGGAGGGACAGGGCTGGAGGGCAGGGGGAGGGAGGATGTCTTCTGTAAGACTGTGTCCATCCCTTCCTCTCCTCTTCTCCCTTCAGCAGCAGCTGCACCCCCCTCTCCTTGTGCTGCCTTGGTCGCAGCGGTCACTGCTGAGCTCTTTAGGGTGCTGTGAGCAGACGTGGATGAAAGTGCTTGGTGGTTTGGCAGTGCTTGTTGCTACAGCAGCTGTTCCCCATCTGTGGGGAAGGGGTGGTGGCTACAAGCTGCCAGCTGGACTGTGCTGTCATAGACACTGACAAGCTTGGGTTGCAGAATTACTGAATAGTTACAATTGGAAGGGACCTCTGGACATCATCTAGAGATTCAGGTGTCTGATGGTTCAGGATCTCAACTGAGGGAAGGTGGACTGGTCTGGTCCACCAAGCTCATACCTCTGACTGGCCAGGTGTGATGAAGGCATGGTGACAGCATACTCTGTCAGTTCTTTTCAGTATCTGCTGTAATTGGCTAGATGCATAGCAATTATCTAGATGAAAGGTAAAAAAGATTAAAGTGGTGAAGTAAAATCAGCATTAAACAAGTGGCTGAAGAGCCTCCAGTGCTTCCAAATTACAGGACAAAGCCATGGAAAGAAGAAAAAAACAGCTAGAGACCAGCTCAGACCGATGTACCTTTATTTCAATGTTAATTTTTTCTTTACATCTCCAGATTTAAAATACGCTATCCCTGATATCAGACTCATAAAAACATGCATCTAGACTTCAACGTGAAGGTGGATATAACCAAGTGAAGCTGTAGAAAAGAGTAAATATGAAGTTCTCATTTTCATCCTCAGTAAAGTAAGCGTGCTGTCAAGAGAATCTGTAATTTTAGAACTCCAACGTTTCCCTTGCCATTTAAGGAATCTGCCCTGAAGGTAAGAGAAGACCAAGACACCAAGACTGACAAAGAGAAAAGTTCTCGCTGGGTTTGATTACTGCTTGTGGGGTTCTACATCTTCTGAAACCCCTCAGCTTAAAGGCAGCTTCTTGTAAGTGCAGGTCTGTGCTTCTATGAATCTCCCTTGGACAGAATCTCTGGGATATATCCTACTTTTTCTTTTCTCTCTTTAATGCCTTCCGCAACCAGTAAACCATGCCCTCCCTGCAGACCAAATAGTTTAATACTGGTCTCTCTGCCTTTCTCACTGAGATTAAGATAAGGACAGTCCAGTTCTTTTGTTATTTCACTGTATCTGAGATCAAGTGCTTCCTATTAACTTAATCCACAGAGTTCTGCAGTCTTTTTCAGCAAAATGCTGATGTCACTGAAGGCGAAATCAGCAGTTGTAGGGGCACAGTTCTTTGTGAAGTGAAGCTTTAGAAAAGCAGTGGTTGAGGTGTACCTAAAATATTGTTGCTTTCCCATCTGCTGCTTCTGTCCTCTTCCTTTTCCTCCCCACACCAGTTTCTATTAAAATACACGGTGCTGTTGACTTGTGTCCCTAATGATAGGCTATTTTCTTAGCTAAACTGCAGCCGAAACCAAAAGAGATGACCCTTGAAAGGGCAGTTAACACTGCACTAGGTACAGTCAGTGCTGTGCTGGGAGCAGTGTGATGCCATTTTGCGTGACAGAGGATGAGTTGGAAGGCAGGATATTTTGCAGTGCTTCACATTTTCACTTGCAGCTCTTCCAAACGCAGGGCTGGGGTGGGGCTGAAGGCTTAGCTTGCTCTCTGTGTATTCCTTGTGCCTTCTCCAACTCATAGTTCTTGTGCTTCTTTGAGTGTGTAGCTATACTCAGAGCACTGAGTAGCAAGGCACTCAGAGCCTTGCTCTTTATAAGTATCGTCATACGTTTTCTGTTTGGTGTGCTAATACTTATTAATAGATAACATTACTTGGGTTTAATACCCATGTCCCTCTTTGGGATTGGGGGTGTGTGTGTGTGTGTGTTGAGCGTGCCAGTGAGTTAATTCACTTTGGTGACCAGACTGAAATACAAACAAAAGATATCTTGGACCAAAAGCAAAATCAGATCAGCACCCTTATGTGAATCCTTAGCCTACCATGCAACTACCCCTTGACAACCTGTGCTCAGGCCAGGGAAAACCAAAGGCCAGAAAAAAAAAGAAAAACATGGATGTAACTGGTCAAGAGTGAGTTGTATTGGCAGAGCTGTATTAGGAAGATTAGCCACCATCTGTTCACCCTAATCCTGCACCTGGCTCTAGACTGTGCCACTGTTCAACCAAGTGATGATCTTACTGAAAATACTAAAGAATTGCAGGGTTAAGTAACAAGGCTCTACAGTCTCCCAAATGTTCTGCTTTCCTTTTAGTTTTGTAGTAGTCCGTGTGGAATAATTGCATGTGGTGCTATAACACGTTCTTACCATATATGTGGATTTAATACAAAATTAAAGAGAGCACATTGGTCATGAGTTAGCAATACTGCTTTTCTTTTAGTCTTTTCATTTCTCTTCATGACTTCTTATTGATGTTTGTGTTAAGCACCACATAGTGTAACATGGTTGACAATATCTTACTCATCTTGTTTTTCTTAGATAATTATTTTTGCAAAAGAAAACACCTGGAATATATATTTCTGTGATTCATTCTTGGTAGTTATAGTCGTGGTTAAGTCCTTTTGGCTTCTCTTATTTCTGCTTAGCATAGAGCTGATTCTGTTCTTTTCCCTTCCTATGGAGTGATAGAGCAGTCTATGGCATTGACCCAGTGGTGGGTGAGATTAACCTTTATTCATAGTGAAACCTATGAAATTCCACTTGGAAAAAGGGACTTTAGTCAGGGTGGTAGAAGAAGGAGTGCAACAATTGTCAGTGGCCACTGTCTCCCTTCAAAAGCTCTGAGCAGAGGCTGAAAGGCATGGTAAAGTGGGGAGCAGCTGTTCATCTCCAGAATGGGAGAGGTGTCCCAGACATGAAAATACAGTCTCATACTGCAAAAGCTTTGAAAGTATCAAAAATTCTAAATGTAGTCTAAACATTATAATTTCCTGAATGTTTCTTTAGTATAGGGTTCATCATTTTTTAATGGAATGGGTGTTCACAAGAAGAAAAATCCATCACCACATCTTTAGTATTTGTACTGAAGTCTCATGTAGTACCTGAATCTCTTGCCTGCCTTTGCGTGCAGTAAGACAACTTTTAAGTGCTCTAATTAGAGCTGGCCTCTTGGCTTTGGTGGCTGCAGCAGTGCACAAGCAAACAGTTCAGGTGAAGTTAACTATGCTAGAAACAGGATGGAGAAAGGGAGTTATGAAATAATTTTTTTCATATGTGTTTTTCTGTATTATCCTTTGGAGATACCAACTTTTTCCACTAGCCATGTTTCTTTGGTCGTTTTCATATAGTGCTTTCCTGTGTTCATATCTACTAAAAATAGATAAAGCTCCATGTTGCCAGTGATGTTCAATAGGTAGACTTCAACATAGCCCTTTTCAGATAGTGTGCAGGTAATGACCGCTGGTTTCTTTTATGTTAGGTCTTAATACTCCAGCTTCTCATTTACCGTGGAGGAAAAAATGTAAGTAAGTTGCTTCTCATTGCCTGGCCATGGGCTTTGTGGCCCTAGCTTCTAAGAGTTGCACATTACTGTGTCAGTGCTGTCCTGCCAGTTGTACCTGCACTTCTTCAGGTCACGATTGATTGTTTCCCTGGAATTACAGACAGTCAAAGACTTGGGTGTTAAGCAATCATAGGGCTATGGTGGACCACCTTCCTGGCTCAGCAAACAAGCAGGCGTCATACTTTGCAAACAGATGGACAGGGGTACAGGCAGCCTAGAGAGCACGTGTGCAGCAAGAGTAGGTGCTAAGGTCAGAATTTCCCAGACAAGAATGTCTAAATTGCTGCGCCCTACTTATCCAGCTGTGAGCTGGATTAATGAAAGGGAGAGTTTAGACAGAGAAGTACTTTGGGTACATTTAGTGGGAGAAGGGAGAGATGTTTTCTTTTGTATCTGTACAGGTGGTCCTTTTGAAGCAGGCCAAAATAAGCTTCCTCACCTGGGTAACGGCCTGAATAGGTTGGCAGGGTGTGAATCCATTTTCAGTGTGTGTAAAGAAAAGCGTTAACAGTTTGCCAATGTACAGCCCTTCATTTATTTTTTTCTTAACAAGTTTCTTCTTCGACCATCAACTTAGGCTGAGGCCTAATAATTTTTTTTCTTTTAACCGTAGGCAGTTCTAAAGCAGCAAACTATTAATAGTGAAATATTGGTTTAGAAGAACACTAATGCACAGGGGATTCTAGGGCAAACGAGGCAATGCTGTCAATGGTTCAGATTGTTCTTAATTACAATAATGGCATTATAGGAGCTGCAGTTGCTGTCGGGCACAAAAGAAGATAATGATAATGTCAGAGTGCTCAGAGTAAATGCAGTATAATGTATTGCAGTACCGGATTCAAAAGATGATATGCCTAACTTGTCGTCAGAGTGCATGAAGAAGAAGAATGGTAAAAGGCCAGAACAGTTTTTGATGTAACTATGTAGTTCAGGGTTTGGGGTTTTTTTCTGTGGCCTGTGCTTTCAGGCTTAAGAAGAAATGTCAGGTCCCATGTGTTTAAATGATGTGTATTAATTTTACTAGAAGGTGTGATCACATCTGTCCTCCCCCCTTGGAATAGAGAAAATCACCCTGGCTTTGAGAAGGAAAGGAAGTATGTATTGGCTCAGTACTCTCATACCCTCAACACATTTGATATTGATCCTGTTAGAATAAAAGAACATGAATATGGTAGATTTGGCCCTGAGTCAGAATTTGCCCCAGTAGCCTCTGGAAATATGTCCAGATCTATTTGATTCATGTGATCCCTATTTTATAACGAGACAAAAAAAATTCAACACTTGAGTTTTGGGGATGTTTCAAAGCTGGATTTGAATTTTTAAGGCTAGAGGCCAAATCTGAACTGTAGCACTTGTAAACATTTTAAGGCCGTATGCTGTGCACTCAAATTCATTACTATAGAGGAAGAGACTTTACTATTTTACTGCAAAATAAAACATGCAGCAAAGCAGCTCATGGTCTTGGATTCTTGTCCCTGCTTTGTTCTAATTCTCAATTATAGGTAAGAACAGATAATAAACTGGAAAATAGTGGTGGTGTTCCTTGTGATACCACGAGTGTTCAAAGTGACTTAGTGTCTTACATACTTCCTAAAAACTCATTGCAGTGGTGGGTTCGATTGGAAAAAAAATAATCAGCATCCAGTTGATTTGCATCTTTATCATTTTGTTCATGTTTAACTGACTTGAAACAGTTACTCACAAATGTAACAATTTAGATAGAATCCGAATAAATATTTTTTAGGTGTTTTTCTTGCATACATGCACAGAATGCCAGTATGCTTTGTAAATAAACATTTTCCTAAATGGACAGCAGGGTGCAGGTGCTCTACAGGGCACAAGGTGGCTCCAGTTCACGAGGAAAGCTGGTGTGAGCAGAGTAAGTGCCAGGAATTAGTTCACAGGAATCAGCTAGAAGTGTGTCAGAATGGAGCTCAGCATTTCACTGTATTGCAGGTCTGGTATTTTGAATATGAACTGAATCTTAATGGGTCTTTGGAAGAAGACTGTGTCTGGTCTTAGAGTAGGACTAGTAAATTTAGATGGCATTTTGATTCTCATATTTCATTTTTTAAGGAGTTACCCCCGGGGGATTTTTTCAGACGTTCTGAGCTATGTTGCTTTTGTCTGAGTAAAAGGTAACAACTCTATGTGCAGAACAGCATTCCCAGGGTAAGCTACAGAGAACACAGCGCTGGTGTGTACAGTAAGAGCAGAAATGTAAAGTAAGCTAGGCAGAGGATAAAACAGATTCAAAGGTTCATGAGAAAGGTTTTTATCAAGCAGGTCATTAAAATTTAATGGGTAGGGGAGAGAACAGAATAAGTTGATAAGAAAATCCCATATTATAGCTAAACCTAATAAAAAACGCTTTGTGTCTGTTGTTGGTCTTGCACTCTGTAACAACAGCATTTTTGTTTTCAGAGTCTCTTAGAAGTGAATTACTTGTCCATTTCTATTTCCAACATAATAATAGCTGCTAATAGTCTGCTCTTACACAGAACATCTTCGTCTGGGCATTTCTAAACACCTGAGAATTTTTGAGTGAGGACAGAAAGGGAGAAATGTTTGTTCTATCCATACCGTCTGCTTGAGGCAACTGAGGCAGAAAAAGGTGAATTGAGTTGATTTACTCACGTGATCTTTTGCAGGGTAAGAAGTGGAAACAAGGAGTGGTCTCCTAATTTCAGTGTTTAGTCTTGCTCCATTAGATAGCGCTTTGTGCCATTCACAGTTTTTGTTGTTTAACTCTCTGTTGCATGTCTTGATACAGTTTAGATTTTTATATGAAACTGAACTTTTAACTGGGTTGTTTTTTTGTTTTTTTTTTTTTAACAACAGCTCACTTGGTGTTTAATTTTTTTGTTTGTGTGAACTAGGCAGAAATTTTCTGGGTTTTGCATTTTTTAATTTGCTTTACATACTGTTGCAGCAGGCATTATATTAGATGAATATATGAAGAAATAGTATTTCTTAATGTGATCTTTGCCTCTATTCCAAAGAAGGAGGATTTGGTGAAGAGGTTTAACCTGTTTTACTTAATAACAATCTTTCTCAAAGTAATATCATGTGTTAAAACAAATTCATAAATCTAACTTTGCCACATTATTTACTTTAAAAGTCTTAAAGCTTCTAGTTTTCCTCTCTAACGTCTAATGTTAAATACAGCAAAACAGATTAGGTACAAGACCTACGTAGGGTTAATATTAAAAATAAAACAGTGCAAAGCACCATTTTGACTTAGTAGATTCTCTGCATTTTCAGTTTTCCAAATGAATTTTATCAAAAGTTAACTGTGGGCATGATTACAATTAGTAACTCCCCATATTAGATCTAATCCCTTTGTTCTTCATTCAGACAGAATGCCCATTAAGGTCAAAGAAAGTTTTGACTGAATAAGGAACACAACAACTGGCTCTAGTTTTAGTACATATAGGGCCAGATTGTGGGTCACAGCCAGCTTAAAAGTGTACAGCTCCAGCGATTCCAGATCTTGTGCATAATAGGCAGATCCTTCACACTGTTATGACGGTACTTTATTAACATGTCAAATACAGAAGAAAAAAACCTGACAATTTTATGGCTGCTCAGAATCTTATTAGCATGTCTTAATGTTTTGTGTTTCTGAGCTGAAATTATGCAAATATGTCTTCAAAAACATTTCCCTGTTTTCATGAGAGAGTGAAGAAAATAGAAGTAATAAAAAATTGGAATTAAATACTCAAATAGTTTGGCCAATTAATAAATCTGCAGTTGCAGAATAGAAGGTCTGTGGGCTGGAGCTGGCTCTTAACTTAATGTTAACTTACATTTAATTAGCCAGACCAGATGGAAGGTGGCTAAGCTTCGCATGAAGGCTTGTGGGAAAAAGACATAATCTTCCATTTTGTCAAAGGAACTAATACCACAGATTAAAGGTCGGTGTTCTTTTCAGAATTTAAAGAGTGGATGCATAGTGGCTGACTGCAAGAAACAGCAAGGGCACTAACAAATTAGCTTAACCCCTAGATGACTAGTATACCAGCTCTGCTTCATTTGATTCCCCAATTTAAACCATTGGTCTCCAGTTTCAGTAATAAATCCCAGAGAGAAGAATGTCTGTAAATTTTATTCTTTTGTCAGGAAAGTAGAGTCGTATGTAGGCAGTTAGCATGGATAGAGAGATGAAGCTCTGGGAACAGTTTTCTTACTCAACCGAGTAAAAATTCATGCTGTTCAGATGCTAAGCACTTGGGATCATTCTGACAAACCACTTAATTCCTCGCTTAACAATAAGCATGCAAGTAGACAAGTCAAGTAGACAAGTCAAGAAACCATTCACGTGCTCAAAGAGGTGCATACATGGATCAAGTCAGAGTGTGCAGAGCTTAAGGACTAAATCAGGCACACACTATGTTAAGGCTTGAAAATGTAGTGGAAAGAGTGAAGCGGTTCTGTCAGACTGAATCATAAGCATAGCTGCAAGAAATTACACATTTTAAAAATGAGGAAATTAGAGTCCATTAAAGGAAGGAAGAAAGGAAGAAGGAATGAAAGAAGGAAGGAAAGAAGGAGGTTAGGTTTATGCTAACTGTTTGAGCATTTAACCAGTCTTTGGGGATACTTCCTAGTGGTTTCAGCAAGGTAGGAGAGAGTTCTTTCTGAAGTGGAGAATAGTAACTTACATACAAAGAAAATCAGGAAAACTTAGCGTTGCCATGAAACATCGAATGCCACATTGCTTGTGCAGAAAGTAAGGTAACCCTCTGCAGTAGGTAGTAATTATTGTAACTTTGGTCTGCCATCTTTCCATATCTTGTTTACAGTGGAAATACTTGTGCAAAGTCTAGCTTGGGAAAGGAGGCTGGGAAATAAGCACCTGTTTTTTGAAATCAGGTTTATGTCTCTGTTCGTGTCCTGCACTAGGGAATTGGATACCTGGTGGATTTTACCAGCTGAGATGCAGGTACCTGTAGAGCTGGTAGGTGTCTTTTGGACACCCAGATACATACCGGATCTAGGTGCCTAAATAGCTACTTAAGTTCCCACAGTGTTTAATCCCCTGTTAGTCTAACACAATGTATTTTTAAACACTTAAAAACAAGCCTTTCAAAACATTCTGGAGCTTGCTTCTATTTTGTAAAACTTTTTTGCTACTAGTCCATCTTGCCTAGTTTGTCACATCTAAACTTTCCCGTAGTGGCCAAAAATCCACTACCATTTGACGGTTGTATCACTTAAGTAAAATTATTTGGATGAGATTGGGTCAGTTCTTATGAAGAGTAGAGTATCTTGCAAATCTCAGTTAATAATCTGTGCTTGCTGACAGTCTCGGGAGAGAGGGCTAGGGAACTGAATGAACATGAAAAGTCTGCAACCTGTCTATGATTGCCTTGTGTAGATCGAGATTCGATATGCTGAGGTTAGGAAATCTATTTACTGTAGCATTCTTAGGGTGTGTATAAACACAAGACTCCAGCCCCACACTCTGCAAGGTGCATGAATTAAAAAAATTAATTTTAGGGGGGAAAGCTTTTGTATCGTATCAATTGAGCTGGAGCACATATAGATTTGGAATCCTACCAAGTACTTTGAAAGCTGTATTCACATGTATGTATGTTGATGCTTTCAACTCTCTTCCTATTTTTAAATAATTATATCCTGGGGATGGAAGAAGAAGAATTTTACTAGTCACCATTTACTAGACCACATTTATCTGCAGTTACCAAATGATGGCGTTGGAGATACCACAGTTATTTTCCATTTTGAGTTACTGACATATTTCAGATACCACTTGGTGACAAAATATTTGAACGGAATGGTAATTTTAAAAACAACTGTAGTTGCAGATGACGGAATTAGCACTTACCAAGTGGCTCACTTCAGCCGTTGTAAACCCAGAGAAGTATAGGAGTCCTAAGTAGTGTACTTTTGGGAGAAGTGTAGGTAGTATGCAAATATTTTTTTTACTTTCCTTGTCAGATAAAACTTAACACTGCACGTCTAAACCCAGCTTCTGTTCTCTGATAAATGCCCACTGCTTCATATGGACAGTATAGTATAGCCCAGTAGGATTTGTCCCAGTAAGTACATTTGAAGAGAACATTTAGGAACAAAGTCATTCATTTACCTTTGATAAGTGTGTTGGACGTCTTCAGGTGGGGATCACATTCAGTTTTGTAACGGCGTGAGTATCTACAAATTCTACCTTCATTAAAACTCTGTTACAAAAAACACTGTTGAAATTGGAAGAGTTTGGGAACTGCCCTTTTCATGGAAGTACTGTGCAGTATGAAACTTGCCAAAAACTAATGGATCGTTTGCAGGAAATTGGAAGTTAAAGTGCATGAGTCAGTCTGCTTCAAGGCTGAACAGTTTCCACTGAACTTAAATAATGAATGCCAAGACCTAGAGACAGTACAATCGGCTGCAGCAGTTTTCTTCAGTTGTTTCATCCAGGCACTGTAGAGGATTCTATGTTTAGCGGAGTCCTCCTTGTCGTTTAGTTCCCCAGGCTTTAAAAGTGTTAGCATACATTGTTGTTACTGTCATTGAAACCTTTGCAGAAGGAGCAGCAGCCCAAGCATTTTTATTTTTGCTTCAAAGCAGTTACTACAGAGTATGGGCTAGAATGTGCAGTTTCAGGGATTTCATCTGCAGAAAACAACCACCCACTTTTGTAATGTCACTCTCCAGAAAAGGAGAGGATCATTTCTTTATTCAGAAGTGATATATGTTAGCTTCACACTTTCTTCTCAAAGCACACAGGTCATTTATTTCCTGGTGTGTACAATACTTACTGAAATATATCAAACATCAGATAAGAGAAAAGACAAAATAATACTTAGTAGTTTTGATTCGTAACAGATCCTATGCCCAGAGAATATTTGTGCAATACTGCTTTTTACCAGGGTACTAAATGAATCTAACTCTTTGTAGGAATTCAAGAAAAGAATGAGGTGTTCCTGTATATGCACATGGCTTAGATTTCCTTAATGTGAGTTATTTACTTGATGTCTGTGCATGGGAAGAGTGGTTGAGGGCATGCATGGCCTGGTGGATTCTTTGCTCTTGCAGTGGGAGTCTTGTTCTCCAATTTGTATCAATAGTTGAACCTTCTGAGCATTTCTGAGTTAGAGAATCATTGTGTATACCAGAACCCCAGACTCTGGGTTCATACAGGCAGTGTGATGGGAGGTAGATGATGTGTCTCCATCCATTCACAGTTGCTCATGAGAGTGTCACTGCTGAGCTACAAAGATCATTGTGTGCCTGCAGTCACAGAATGACAGAGTGGCTGAGGTTGGAAGGGACTTCTGGAGGTCATCTGGTCCAACCCCCATGCCCACGTAGGGCTACCTAGAGCCAGCAGGTCCAGATGGCTTTTGAATATCTCCAAGGATGGAGACTCCACAACCTCTCTGGGCAACCTATGCCAGTGTTCGGTCACCCTCACAGTAAAAATGTTTTTCCTGATGTTCAGACAGAGCCTCCTGTGTTTTGGTTTGTGTCCGTTACCTCTGGTCCTGTCACTGGGCACCACTGAAAGAATCTAGCTCTGCCTTTTTTACAGCCTCCCTTCAGATATTTGTGCACATTGATGAGATCCCCCTGAGCTTTCTCTTCTCTAGGCTAAACAGTCCCAGCTCTCGCAGCCTCTCCTCATGAGAGATGCTCCAGGCTGTTAATCATCTTTATGGCCCTTCACTGGACTCTCTCCAGTAGCTCCATATGTCTCCTGCACAGAAGAGCCCAGAACTGGGCACAGTACTCCAGGTGTGAAAGTGCATGTGCAAAGCTCTCCCCTGTGTCTCCACTGCTTTTCCACCATGCACAGCATCCATGCAGCTTTTCAACTGTGGCTTGGCCAAGAGTATGAGCATGAGGTTTTAAGAAAATTTGAGTATGCTGCCATATTAAATTCATATGAAGTTGGGTCAAATGTTTCTTGGTGAGATTTAGTCTGAGTAAGCTTAACATTACTTAGAAGAGCAATTAACCACTTTTTCAAATAGAGGATAGTTCTGGATCAGGAGGCAAGAATTTATATTTTTTGTTTGCTTTTTTTCTTCAATTAGATGGAAACATGACTGAGGTTTTCAAAGCCAACTAGAGAATTTTGCTGCGCTGATTCAATATAACATTCTGTTGCCAAGTCTACTATTTGGCTCTGAAAATCCCTACCTGAGATGTGCCCACCCTAGAGCACACTTCCTAAATAATGGCTACAGACTCAGCTGTATTAATTTACATGCATGGACCAGAGTGCAATTTCTATTCCCTTTGCCCCCAAAAGGTAAGTATTTCCTCTGGGTGTTTCATTGGAGAAGACCATCTAAAGGCTCGAGAGAAATCTTACTGTTTCAGGTCTTGAAAGAAGAGCTGAATTACACCAGTGGGTATAATTATCTGGCACTTTTCTAATGTTTATAATCTAAATAGGAATGTTAGGGTTTTATTTCTTTTGTTAATTTAATATATCACTAATAAGCATTTTTTTATAAATAGCAACTCTCTCTCTTATATCTGCTAGTTAACATAAAAACAGGCAATCGAAGGCCCGACCAGCTCAGCACTTACTGGCCAGAGATGTACAGCTGTAGACAAATATGAGATGCATATGATGGCTTTTCAGAATGCTCTGCCAGCCTCCGACAATTTGTAATTGGCAACTCTTTTTATGTACGTTTACTAAACCTCTCTCCAAATATTTTCTTGGGTGAATTTTCCCATTTGGCCTCTGACCATGTGAAGTTTTTGGTACCTTCAGTGGTGCTACCTAAGGAGTTTCTCAGTCCTACAGTGAGCTTTCTGAAGATCCATCCCTTAATGTTGGTTGTATTTTCTGGAATATTGTTTTTTGAATGCACATTCCCTCTTCACCTTCTCTGCTGAAAGATCACGTGGTCCTGAGCGTGCACGATTTCATGTGCACAGCAGGATATTACAAAGTTCCAGCATTAATGCTGTAGTTTCATTAGTCTTACAAGCTGACTGAAAGATGGAGTCTCACTCTGATCATAACCCCTGGGGTGTTGCCTCCCTTGAGCCAGTTCAAGTGTTTGTGTGGCTGTGGAATGAATGGGATCGGGAACTGACATAGGTTAAAACAAACCTTTTTTGGTTGACTGGTTGGTTAGTTTTAATCTGAAGCTCTTTCCTGATGTAATTTATCATAAGGCCATGTGAATGCTTGTGCAAGAGATGATGATCATGTGAGAGTGAGAATGAGCAACAAGTTTGGGAACAAGGTGCAATCACCACTTTCAAAAGCCGTGGCCGTGACACAGGTTCCTGCATTAGGCTTGGATATTTAATTATTGTGTGCCTCAGTTTCCAGATATGTGAAATGGAGCAGTGATGAGGGTTCAGTTTGAAAGACTGTTTGAGCTTTCTAGATGAAAACTGTTAAGGGTTATTAAGTGTGACTGTGGTGAAAGGCTTAGCGGACAGGTGTGGCTTAAAGAAATGGTTTGAAATCCAGTAATTTAGTTCTAGGTTTAATTGAAAGTTGTAATCCCAGCAATTGGTGCCAATGTCTTCTAGGATTTAAACCTAACGCACTGAAGCATGTAATTTAAAGCTTTACGGAACAGTGTTAGTGCATATACGCTTATCACTCAGCACGTGTTAGTATTATTCCTGTGGAATGCTCTTAATTAAAATCCAGTAGTTGCTTACAGTGCATTTGACGCTTACTATCATGAGCGCTCAGTCAAGTTAGCAGAAAAATAAATTTAAAATAAGAATGATTTTTCTCGGAGGTACAGTATAATTGGCAGACACTTTTGTAACTGATGTTACCATTAACATACAGGAAGTTTCCACAAGAGACTCCTTGTTGATCAAATGATTCCTGTTTTCCTTTTCCAAATCCTAATATTAGCTTTAGTATGAGGAAAGGGATTTTAAGTTGATACATCAGAAAACAGGATGCTTTTGCAGCAAAACAGCCACTAGGGCATGTCTAGTTTACACATTGTACTCTAACATCTCATATTTAAAAGCTAGATTTGTTTTGGAAGAGTTACACCCAGAAAATCACTTGATAAATTGGAGAAATTTTTTGCTTTTTTTTTTTGAAGGAGAGGAACACACACCGAAATAAGTGTTTTGTGATATAATATTGCTTCTTTCTGAAATTTTACGTTGTTTTTTTCTGGCTGGTGTATAGTTGGTGCTCAGTAGATAGGGTTAATTGTTTCAGTGTGAGCAACCGAAGTTTTAAATATGAATTCTAACTTTTTGACCCCATTAATCATAAAACTGCCTGACCTATCTTGCTTACTGTAACACTGCTTTTTTTTAATTGATGAGTCATGAGCTTATATTAAATACAATTTCTTTAAAAATCAAAAAAAGCCCTGCTTGCATCTTAAAAAGATTTTGTAAGCTGAGAATTTAGCATATGTATATCAGTACATATCGCAGTGGGCTTATGATATAATAGCTTCAATGAAAATTAGATCCAAATTAGAGTAGACTTTGAAAAAGGGTTGTGGGCATATGTTTTTGGGAGTGGCTGGAAGAACTTACTGTAGGGGAAGGTTCAGTCTTGTGTGCGCTCTACCTAGAAACCAGATAGGGTGATGTTTCTGGTTAAAGCAAGATGCAGAATTTAAAGTAAGGAACCAATGAATATGAAAATTAATTTTTGTGTTTACCCAAGAAGAAAAACTCCAGCTATGCTCTAATTCATTGTCTTTGCTTCGCCTTCCAAAAATATTTTTAGAAATTAAATAAAAAGCATTAAAGTATTTCAACAAAATGGTGTTTGGGGTTTTTTTGGTTTTGTTTTTGTTTTTTATAATGCCATTAAAACTACTTTGGAGAGAAAAAAAAACCTCTTGAGGACCAAAACGTTGCCCTCTGTTACAGCCCGGCACTTAGGGGGCTGCAGAGCTGTTTAACCCAGTCTGTGCACAGCAATCACAGAGTTAGAGCTGAAAGAAAACTGAACAAAGACCGATGACAAGATTTAATTCTATCTGTTGTTCAGTTCAAAAACAAGTGTGTTTTGAAGTCCATAGCCTTTTAAATGTATAAGAATATTTAACTCTTGTATGTCTGTGGGTCTGTTTTGCTCCAAGACACAGGGCATGCTGCCGCTTTGTATTTCAGAGTGCTTCACAGAACTGAAGTGAATCCTGGCAGTGCCCTCTGTGGGCTGCGATTACCCCATGGGTGGGTGGGGAAACTGAGGCACAGAGCCATGATCTGACTTCCCGGTGCATAGAGTACAGCCAGCTCCAATGCTTCCTCTGCTCTTTGGACTTTCTGGATCACTCTGTTTCCTCCCTACCGGCTTGCCTTCTTCCAGGTTTTTGTTCCTGCGTTGCTTTAACATTTTTCTCCCACCAACCAGCCACTTGTTAATTTATCAAACAGATAAGAAATTGTGCGTACAATTAACAAAAGCCTTCTTTGGTTGCATTCACCCTTACCCCTCCCCTCCTTTTTTCTTCTAATTCCTGGTGACCCTTCTTTGACTTTTATTACCTTTTAAGAAGTGGCAGGATCAGGCCATTAAGTTGAAGTGAATTATGAAATACTTAACCCTCTTGTCTCCCCTCTGAAACGCCAACCCCACACACAACAGTTACGCGCAGCGGCTTCTTGCAGAAAATTTTAGAGGGTTTTTTTTGTAGAAAAATGTGACGTCTAAGTGTTTGTCTCTAGCCTGGATTGCGGCATGTGTAAGATACAAGAGGGATAAAAACAGAAAATGAATATCCTTGCACTCTGAATCCCTTGTGTCTCCAGGAGCTCTACTTTTACTGTTTTAAAAATGAATTTTGGATTAAAAAAATACACTGCAGGGTTCCACACTTTATTCAAGGAGTTAAAAGTCTGGAGCTGTGCTTGATGAGCCAGATGGTCTTTAACAGTAACATTGTTCATATTGTTTAGATTATCCTGTTGCAAGTACAGTGCCTCGTTTACCTTTTATGGAAGAAAGTGTGGAAAATTGACCACAGATGTAAGTAACCAAGAATGATGGCTGAGGCAATTCTTACCAGGCCTCCCTCTCTAACACGCCTGATCCTGCAGATAAAAATAAATAGAGAAATGTGAGGCAGCATGAGAAATATCTAGTGTTACCTATTTAAGTGTTTAATTTGAGCTCTGTGAGCTACTAAAATCTTTGTTTTCTTAGACTGAGATTTCTTCATATTGAACTGGTTTCAGTCTCTTAGTGTAGGCAGCCTGAATGTAGATTTTTATCCAGGTACTAAATAGCACATCATTATATATTTTTTCCATCCTGGTTGAAAAAAGGGGGGTGGGAAGAAGCCAACTGCACTGACCTCAAACACAGTTTATGGTCCAAAAATCTTCATGAGAAGATTGGTACCCATTTTGTGCTGTAATGAGAGAGCACAAACTCTCCATTAATATTGATTTGATTGGTATCAGAAGCAAAGGCTGTGCCAAATTAATTAGAGGTAGCTCATTGTTACTCCTAATAATGGACTGCTGAGTTTGTGAAGCATCTTGCGAGACAGTTCCAGACTGAAATAAACTTTTTTAGACACATATCTCTTTTGTGCAGTATCTGGAATTGGAAGGCTCAGTGCTTAAACAGAACAAAGAGAATGCTACAAATGAAAGCAATAAAGCCCTGTTTTATAAAGTCCTTTTGTCTCCTATCACTTTTCTTTCTCTCCCTCATTTCCTTCCTCTTATTAGGAGCTGCTGTCAAACTGCATTTACTTACGGCAAGTGGTTCCCTTCAGAGCCCCTGAGCTGGTATCGCTGCATTTGCATGCAGGTGCTACTGTGGTGGAGCACAGCCTCTCGCCTGCCCTTTTCCCCCTGCCCTGGCAAAGCAAAGAGAGCTGTAATTATAAACCAACAGGTTTACCGTGTGAGGGCCCAGAAACTGAAAATCTCCTGTTTGTTCATCAACATGGGTTAGCTGGCTGGTACTCTTTAACAAGGTGGTAGATTCCTTTGACTATTAAAGGCAACATCTTCCCTTTGTTACACTAAGCCTCGATTGATTCAGGAAATACTTTCTTTTGGCCGTGCAGTGCTTTTAAACTTAATTCTGACAGCATTGGTTTCTAGAAGCATAGAATATCAGATTCTCTTTCTAATATTTTCTGGATTTCTTTAAAAATTTTCAGGAAAAAGTGTTTTACAGGAATCACAGGAGGTTGGAGATTATGCTGAGAACTATGCAATCTAGGATGTAATGTAAAATCAGCGGTTAACACTGGAAACAGACTTCTAAGGCAAAGTTCAAACAGTCAATTTAAGGTGCCACTGAGTGGGACAAGAGAGAGTTAATAGTCCTTTTCATATTTTTAATACCTGCATTCAAAATACAGTAAATTGGATTGGCAGTGTGGGGCAGTGTTTTTCATGGTTTAACTTCTGGTTCTGCTCCCTGCAGGATCCGGAAAACAAGATCTATTGGACATACCAGCTCTGGCTCTGTGCCTGCGGTTGTAGGGTGCGGAAGGGGGAAGCCGCGAAAGCAGCACCAGAGTAGGCGAGTGGAAAGGTGACAATAAACAAGGGCCTTGGAGGGGAGGATGGACAGATGGACAAGGTGACAGGAGTGTTCAGGAGGTGACCAGCTTGAATCAGGATAAAGTGGGTGAGAGGAAAGTGATGCTTTGGTGAGTTGATGAAGCTTAGACAGGGTCGGGGACTGCTGCTGAAGTGGACTAAGCCTGTGTCTGGGAGCCAGCAGCCATTGAGCGCTAATCCTGGTTCTGTTCTGAGGCTGCATGCAAATTCTCTTTTTTTTGTCTGTTTTCCTATCCATAAAACAGTGATAATGACCATTATCTGCATCAAAGTGATATCATGAGGCTTAAAGTGCCACTGTAGTTCTTAAACATCAGAGATTTGTTGGCCTTTGTTTGTGCCCAGAGTCAATAGATGCTTACCTCGCTTTTACTTTCTTCTTTCTGTTAACACTACAGAGCAACCACAGCTATGGAAGGGGGTTTGGACACCATCTTGGCTACTACAACAGACTTGTTAACTTAATTGCAATTGGGCTGCACAAGTAACAAAGGGCAGGATTTGCCTGACGTGCCCTGTAGTACTAATGAAAATGGACACATTTGAAGAAAAACAGAAGCTTTCAGGTCCCTGGTTATATCTGGAGACCCAGCAGAAAAAAACTAGGATTAACTTGTTCACAGATGTAACATTTTGCAGCACAGTTCTAAAACTGATCCAGATTTGTCAGAGAGATCAGGTTTTATGCTTGAGTTGATCATTCATTCAGCAGGGGAGCCTCACCTGTGTTTTAACTCATTCAGACTAGAAATAAATACTAAGATCAATTAAAGTCTGAATGTTTCAGAAAACAGTTTTAAAGCAAGGCTTGCCAAGGATGAACACAAATTTCCATCTAGATTAAGCTGCCAACACATGATTCACAACACCCCAGAGATTGCCCATTAGATAAAGCAGAACTATTGATCACTGTTAGTACTCTAGAGAAATAAGATGGAAAAGTTCTCATTATCTGAGCAGGACCAGCTGAAGAGAGCACGCAGGAAGAACAACAGTGCCATACGATACAGTCAAGAGACTGATGTGCAAGACACTTTGATTTTGCTGTCATAAAATATCCTACAGAGGCATGTGCTGAAGACACATAGCCCTGTAGAATTTAGCTGTGGGGGTAGATTTTTACACCTTTACTCAATGAAGGGATTATTTGTTAAATTTTACAGGAAGAGGGCAAAGAGTGCTTAATCAGTTGCAGCTAACCAATACAGTAATTCCTAACTTGGTCCCTAGAGGGTAAAGTCAACATATCTATATCTGTCCTGTGGTTTTTATAGGCCTGCATCACAAAGGAAACAAATGTTCTCTTTAAAGTGAGTGAGACCTTCTGGGTAATCTTATTTTTCAAGTGTTGTGATACAGGTCAAACAGACCATACAAAACATGGGTTTGCGGACCCAAGACCCCAACAAATAATGTTTAGAGAAACTGAAAAGTAGCCTCTTCTGCTAGCTCTCTTCAAAGCAGACTATAAATTCAAGTAGAGCCCTATAAGACATGCAGGGAAGTGCTAGGTCACCCAGATACTGACCATCAGATTGCTCCTTGAATGGACCACATGCTTTGAACCGTGGCACTACCATTGCTGAGATTAAAATTCAGATCTCAAATATGTAGACTAAGTACCAGATTTACACAATGGGTTGTAGAGTTACCTTTTCTCTCACCGTTCCAGAGTATGCCCACATAATAGAAGTGTTGTAAACTTGGAAATAGGCGGTCCAGTTCACTGAAGCTTTCATGCAATTCTGTAGCGGCCTACAGAAGTCCAGAAATAATTCTGCTTGGTTTGAAGTTGGCTCAGTGGGAGTTAGTCACTGGTTCTGATCAGCAGGGTGGCAGAAAAACAGTAGTGTGTATACTAATGATTTTATCTGAAAAATTAATTGAAAGTTAGGTTACTGAAAATGGAATCAGAAATAGCCTGTGTGCATGTGATGGGCGAGAAGATCTGTTTTTCTGGTGCCTGTGTGGTATTTTGACTTGTTGCTCTTCATCTGTTTACAGACGTAGGACTCAAGGAGTGAAGCTGTGCTTCAGAGGGACAGTGAATAAAGAGGGTGCTTTCTCAGTGGACATGAGCCCTAAGCTCTAACAAGCATTGCTTGATTTGTAGAACAGACTAAAGTCTTCTGATGAACAGCACTATGTAAATAATAGATACTTTTATTTTTAAAGTGGTGTACCCTACTACTTGTTTCTGACAGATATGCTGGGAATTTCCTTTTTCACAAACAATGCCTGTCTTGGTAAAAGCCTGTTTCCATGACTAAAACTATGATGAGACCATCAACCTAGTATGGTTCCAGGAATAACCTACACATCAGCTATAGTCTGCCAAGAACACAGAGACTGGTTATTGAGATGAATGGTTTTGGTTAATATGCACCACAAAGTAGGAAAAAAGATGCCTATATATTTTAGTTCATAGATAATTATCAAGAAATTGTGTATGGAGAAAAATAATGTATGGTTGGGGAATAGAAATATAAGCCTTGAACTTCCTATCCTGAAAATATAAATCTCTGCAAGTTTTAAAGCACTTGCATGACTCATATGCAGAGGTCATAGACCAAATTTGCTGATGGAGGCAGGATGAAACATTCAGCTGCATTTTTATGATATTTTTCCTGCTGCTCTTTGCTTTTTATTTACCCAGAGTAATACAATTTTCCAGAGAAGTGTAACAGCTCCAACATATGGAACTGCTATCCAGTTCACTGCTTAGGTGCAAAACTGCATGGGAACGGTGGTGTGTCAATAAATAGCTTACTGCATGTCAGGGAAACTAGTCTCTCAGGAACCATATTGCCAGCTTGGCAGTATTCTAGAAAAGGAGATCTCAGGATGGAATTGGTATATTAATGCAGTTTAGTGAATAGGACCCAAGCCTAAAGGAAATCCAACTCAAGTAATGTGAAGACTAAATGGAAGGCAGAGAGAGGTAACAAGAAAGAGGGGCTTGTTAATGCGCAGCTCTATAAATCAAGGGGTTTTTCCCCTTACTCTGGCACAAACTTCGAGCTGATTTTGGACGTCCTTGTAAATCACTACACTGTAGTTTTTCACTTGAGAAACAATATCATAACACTGAACAAGCTATTTGGTAACCAATTGTGCTGCCTTTACTCTTGCTGAGTAATATTTTTGTGCCACAAGAGAAACCAGCAGGGGTTATGATTTAGGTCTGATCTGCATACTAGTTTTATGCTGCTGAGATTCTGCTGACTTTGAGGTTGTTTCTGGATTTTCAGTAGCATTGCTGATGTTTAGATTTCGATCCAGCATAACTTACTTAGAAGATGAGAGGAGAGTAATTCCCGCATTCAGTTTAAAATGTCAGCACATAACAAGTCAACAAGCCTGGCTCCAGGTGAAAGTTTTAGACCTGAGTGTGTCTTGATTTAATGGCAGGGAATGAGACTTGCTTGTTAGGAGAGAGAGGCTGTATTATTGAGTGTTCCAAATGATCTGATTTTGTGTGCATGTACGGTTGTATTAATGATTTTGTTTATCATATAAGGCATAAAAAAGTGTGTATATTTATAGCTGTAACATCATTCTCTTTCTCCTGTGTGTTTAGGGAAAAAGGTAATGGCCTGCCTGCGTTTAGTAACACTTGGACCTTGCAAGGTGCACTACAAATAATAATATACTGGGGGAGCTGTAATCCCTCAGGATCTTGTCAACATGTTTTTAGCCATTTGTCAGTTATATTATAGGTGAACTGTGTCATGCCAATGGTATTTTATTTTTGTCAACAGTCTAATTTTTTGCATTTGCCACCTAGGTCTAATCGGAATTACCCCTTTTGAATGATATTTGTCAACATTCACCTGTGTTTATTTGGGAAGGACACGGTTTGATAATTTGCACATCTAAAAATACAACTCTGGTATATAACTCTACCTCCTCCCTTTGCATTACACAGTCTGTTTTGGAATTACTCACTTCTGGATTTTAGCCCTGGTGAATGTGGAGGGGAGGTTAAGTTTACATAAGCATTGATGGTAGGCATAAAGATTAAAATCTATCTTTTTTTTTTTAACTAATTTCCAGGAAAGCAAAGCTTAGCCAATAGCAAGTGCTTTTGAAAATCACCATTAAATCTTCACATTTCAACTTTGCTAAGTAAATTGTGAACAGCTAGTGCACTGTTTGTCCTAAGGCAGCTTCTTGGCTTTGCTTCATAGGCCTTTGTGCTCTTTGTGAAAGTGATCTGGGGGGGGGGGTCTTACACCGGGTCTGTTGGAACAGCTGAGGATTTCCTCAGCATGGTGAAATCTCGACCTAGGATGCAAAAAGTTTCATATTGTATGTGTCCTCATGTAAGTGGACTGTGAAAAGTAAAGAACTTTTTGGAGAGTTCCACAGATGGATTTCAGAAAGCGTAGCAGACCTCTGAGACCTTCAATGACAAAATAGTGTCACTCATGCCCCCAAAGCCACCCCTGATATCCCAGATGCCAGCCTCATGTCATCCTTTTGAGGACTGGGGAAGGCATGAAGGCAGTTTGGAGACACCTCTTTCCTCACTGCAGTTATACACCAATAGCCTTTGGCACTGCCAGAGATCTGGCCTATAATTTCTTGGTAACTGAGCATTTTATGTGACTCCCAGTTTGTATGGCTCTTGTTTCTGCTTATGTATGAGTTCTGTCTTCTCATCTTCCATTTACGTGATTCCTGGCATTTTAAATTCAAGTAGATTAGATTTAGACTTTTTGTAATGCATCTGCATAATTTTATATTCTGCATACTCCTGAAATAGCCTGGGGGAACCTGATAGACGCGATTTATGTGTATCATTTAGAGACATAAGAAAGCATCTGATTGGTTTCGTCTTTCTTTTGTTAGCTCTTTCCTATAATTCTAATCACCATTTTACTATAGCATTACACTATTGAGGAAAGTATGATTTTTTTCAAAGGCAGGATGCTTGCCATATTTAGAAGTGGTGGTACTTAAAGGAAAATGGCTCGGAGGTCTTTACAGCAGATTTTCTCCTGCTGATTCTAGTGGTATCTCAGATCATAGTTTGCAAGGTAGAAATATATCTGACACGTATTTCACCAACAGTAAGTTTAATTCATCCATTTCTGGTATTATTTCCTGACTTCAACAGAATACGATATGGGTATGATGCTTCTGTGCAGCACTGAGCTCTACTGCTGAAAAGCAGTTTGTGTAAAAGCAGAAATGGATGCTGATACTGCAGTGCGTTGCATATGGTAAAGGAGAAGAAGGACTGACGAGATTTGGCAATGTTTATTACTGTGGTGGTGAGATACTTGGAATCTTCTACAAGGCTCCGAGGTCCCTGTCACTTTTGCACAGAGCAGAGCGAAGGAGACAGAAGCATTAAGGACCTGGCCCTGTAATTTTCCAGCTGAAATCAATCAGTATAAACAGTAAGCCAAATTCTCTTCTGATATCAATCACTGCTCTTCTGTTGGCTTTAGTAAGGCTGTGCCCATTTGCAGTAGCTGAGAATTAGGCTGTTGCTCCCCTCCCAACCTTTCTGATGACTTAACACAATTTTTTAAACATAAAAGTCTTGTTTCAGGTCTGGGTTGTTGGCTTATATGTTTAAATTGGAGGCATGTCAGTCCTCATGTAATCAACACTTTGAAGAAGATCCATGAATGAGGTTAGGTAAAAACGCATTTTTTTTCCTACTACTATCTGGATTTTCTCAGAACCTCGATAATTTTATCCCATTTGCATCAAACATGCAGGTAACTTTAGAATCCTGCATCTGTATTGTTTCTAAGGAAGCAAAATAAAATTACAAATGACAGTAATTGACATTACATGCTTTAATTAAATTTCCTCCTCTGTGAACCAAAACCTTTTAACCAAGTATTGCAGTGCTATTTCTGTATTTATTTGTTACATGGGTTAATGTGCTATGTGGCAGATACGGTATTTATCCATTTTCACAAATTAAGCTATCAGTGTCATGTTGCCTTTGAATTGTTTCCTGTATTGATGGCCAAAACCGCTTGAAAAAGACTTTCGTCCTCCCTGACTATACTTCTGTTTTTGCAAAGCTGAAAATTGTGGGGTTGAAAATGAACCCTTAGGAACAGTTTGGGAAACTCTAAGCATAAAGCGTCTTACCAACGTGCTGTTTTTTCCCTGCAGTGATCTCTGCTGAGGGAAGGGGGAGGTGCACAGGCTTTTTGAATGATGGTTTTGTTGTTGTTGTTGTTGTTGTTAGATTACAGGAATTAGAAATTAAGTCCTGCTTGAATTTATGTTTGTGGCAGGTGAAAATGGATTACAGATAGTATGATTAGAAATTCCTCTACTCGGTCCCTAAGCTATGCACTTCAGACCTGCTACTGTCAACTTCTTGCCATGTTACGCCCTCTGAGAAAGCAGTTCTGCTTTAGCTAATTTGCAGCTTTCTTACTCTACTGTAACTACACCTATTAGAACAGTTTACCTGGACATGATCTTTTGGCTACTACTGTAGGTACAAAAACTCATCATAAAAAAACCCAACTTTCATTTACTATTTTTGTAAAATAGCTATTTTTGTGCATGCAAAAAAGTGCCATTTTATAAATAGATGTAAATAATCACTTATAAAATAGGTTGAATTGATGATGCAGGTTGCTGTGGCTTCAGACTTTGTGAATTTTCTTAACATATAATCATCTTCAGCATCCTCCTTGATGTTTCAAGTGGAGCGTGGTTTTCCTTTAGCTGTACTTACCTCCCAAACGGGATTGCTGTAATAAAGTATCTGGGACACTTACGGTTCTATTCAGAAATTAAGAAAAGGAAAGCTTGGTAAAGAACTGCCAGCTCAGTATTGTCCTGTAATTGAATGCTGTTATTCAGCAGTTCAGCAATCCAGTTTCCCAGTGCCAGAAAGCAATGGGACTCCAGGAGTCAGAATGGGGAGCCCCATTACTACTTGTGAGTACAGCATGAAATAGGACTGTTGGCGGGGGAAAGCTGCTTTTAGGAGTGACCCAGTAGCTGCAGAGCTATGTGTATCAGAGACTCCTTAGAACTGGCGAAGAATGTGGTTTCAGAACAGTGATGAGAGCTCCGTGTCTTTTTCAGCAAGGAATCCCATCTGATACAAAACCTGGGGGAGGAAAGTTGTGTAGCACAGCTGAATAACCCTAAACAATAAATACCTCTCAGTTCTCCATACTTGCCTTTTGGCACTGGTACTTTAAATGAAGTTCAATTGGAAACTAGAAAGGTGACCACTTTCAGCGACTTAGAAATGAGCCGGGGATGTGTCACTTCCCTCATCCTGCTCCAAGTTGAAACAGACACTTAAATATTTTACAGCTTCTGAAAAGTTTTAGTCTGTTTAAAAACTTCATAGCAATTTGATTTTTAGCCCGAGTAAGTAATTGCTTTAGATTATCTTTTCATTACTGTCCCTCTTTGGAAGGACCCATAGCCCATAAAACTAGTTTATTTCTTACCAGTAGTTTATTATTCTTTTGATGGCTCATCCCTCTCCTTTCCTCTGCTTTTTAGCTTGCTATATGCTTAATCCTCCTTCCATGTAAGTTTTGCTAATTATTTCAGTAGGGAAGTATTTATAGAGAAAGGAGTACTGTGATCAGGACCTGAATTTGGTAATATCACCTGTGCATCTCAATTCTGTCAACAGGATTCAAGGATTCTGTAGCTCTTGTTGACCAGCCTTTGTTTCACCAAAAAAAAAAAAAAAGAAGAAGGAAATTTCACTTCCAGTATTGCCATGTCTGTGTCCAGATCTTTCCTACGCTTTGCGGGGAATTGTGACTTTATTCAGTTGTAAGGGGAAAAGGTACAAGTTACCTACGGCAGAAACAGACTATGAGATTGATAAAAACATGTGCTTTATACTTGCTGTTTGAGCATTTTGTTCAGTTATATGACTGATAACAAAAGCACACAGTCAAAACTGCATCCCAGCATTCAGAATGCAACTTACCAAGCTGCAAAAAGCAGATTTAGTTTCTTTTGCAGATGGTCTATGAGTCTCATGTGGCATCATATTAAATTATATAGGCAGTCAGTCACTTGTTCTGAAGCGATGCTCTGAGCTGAGAGTTGTGATGTGCTTGGACCATTCTGTTGGAAAACAGGCTCTAAAGCTAATACAGCTTCTCTGAAGAGCAGCAGTAAAGGGGCCTGCAGAGCAAGGGGCTTCAAACACCTTAAAGACTACGGTTCTCCCTGTGATGCACTATGAGGGTGGCCCAGCAACCCTACGATGGGCTGTGGAGCATTTTGCCGTAAAGGTAGGAGACTAGACCAACTCATTCAGTTATTCTTCATCTTTATTTCTGTGATCTTTTAGGAGTATTGTTTTCTGACCTTATATTTTTGCAATGGTAGTTATTTTTGGTTTGTAATATTTTGAAGATAAGAATGGGAGTTTATTTTCTTCTTGCCCTTGTCAGACTTCATTTTTCCTGGGTAAAAGAGGAAGAAAATACAGTAGTTGTTAATTTTGAATGCTATTCCATGAAAATATTTCTGCAATATGAGTGAGACAGAATTAACTGTTTCATCCTAGTGGTATTTCATATGAGTATGTGTTTCTATTAACTTCAGTTTGGTACAAATTCAGTCCTTAAGTAATACTGGATCCAGTGTGAAAACAGATTTTTATCAGCTGAATTTCCATTCAGGGAAAATTGTCATTTGTAGTAAAAAGCATGCTTGAGATAGCAATTTTCAAATGGGCTACGTATCATGCAGTAGGTAAGTTTTAATATTCATGCTTATTAAAATTAAAATTTTGCAGTACTAAACACTTTCTAATAGAAATATTAACATAAACTCATTTATGACATCAACAACTGAAGGCTGCAGATTATTTCTGGGAAACTGAATGTGTTACTGCTATGAAGTAAAACCCATTTAAGGTTATTTACTTGGAAATACAGCCACAGCTGCTATTGGTATTAATGTTTTGCATGTTGAAATTGATACATTGGTAATGACAGCAACCCATGAAATGCATTTAACAGGTAGGAGTATTACAGAGAGTTTTTTCCCTTGTCTGGCAGCGCTTGACAGGTTGTAGCAAGTGCTGCTCCGAACTTACAGCTTGTTTGAGATCTCTTGGAAAAGACAGTTGCAATGCATGTGCAGTTCAGAGCTGTGGGTTTACCCTTACAGTGCTGGTGCTTACATTGCTTGCAACTTGTTTCGTGATAAGAAACATGTGAACACCATAATCAGATGAACAGTTCAGTAAGGTAATTTTTTTGAGACAGGGCATTTGGAAGTTGGAACAGCTGTTTGAGTTTTATAAGGAAATGAGCAAGATCAGGAGTGCACAGGAGGGTACCAGGCAGTGCCCTTGAAGGACAAGGCACAGGGCTGGATGAAAATCATTACTACTGGTTATATGAAAAGAAGGGTGTTCTCTTTGCTATGATACAGGTTTGGGAAACAAGGTGTGGGTATTCCTGTCCATTCTGTGTCAGGCTAAGCGTAACATTATAGACAGGTTTTTAAGGCTGTATTTTTAAGTGCCTAACTTCGATTTTACAAGTGCAATTTGTGTCTCCAGAAAGGAAACATGTAAATGTATCCCTTAATCTAGAAGTGCGTCACTTTCTGTGCTGCAGAATGGGGATAATGCTATTTTCTTCTGTTGGTGGGATGTTAAACTAATTAATTCTGATTAAGGGATTTGAGAGCCTAGACTGGAAAGTGTTGATTTATTTCCTGTGCAAATTGAGAACTAACTCTGCTTTCCTAAGCCAAACATAGTTTCCAGTTTGTACTACCAAAGTCCTGTCTTGCATCATCATCTTACACTTTTGTGTAAATGTGTTTTAGGAGAATACCACAGCCATACTATTGATCACACCACACTGTGATTCATGCCAGCTGACCGAAGTCCTCCCTCTAGTCAGGGGTTGCCACAGCCCTAATATATTCCTCTCTGTCCCTGAAATGACCCTTCACGCTGTATGGCTGGGTAAGAACAAGAGGGCTTCCACATCAGATGTGCATCTTGATGATGCACACTCATTTGAAATAAGGATGGGGAAACAAGTTTACCTTTTCTGTAGTCCTTCCTGTAACAGTCCAAGCCTGAAGTTTTTCTGCTGTCAAACGCACGCTAACTTCCACACTGGTCAAGAGAACCCCAAAGGGTAGTTTATTCTTCAGTGTGCTAGAAGATATATTTCTGCCATTTTAAGGTTTCATTTTTCTGCCCTTCACCAAATCCAGCCCATTTTCTTTAAGGATGTAGCTGGGTTGCTGTTGATCCAGCCAAAGCCACAGCGTAGTTTTTCCATGTTGAAGGCCTGTCTTTAGATCCCAATTCCCAAATTAGATCCTGATTCTGTCCTTGACAAGAAACTTCATCTCCCTAGAACACGCTGCAGAGACTTTTAGAAACCAGCTGTGTGTTAGGCACAAATATTAAATGTAGCAAGAAATTAAATCTTTCAAATGGAGGGGAAAAAAAGAATTAGATGTCACAGGTCAATTCTCATTTGTTGTACTGAATCTGAGAACTACAGTTAGATGCTCAGGATTGATACAGAAGGTACCAAAGCATGGACTGCAAGCTACCAGTTATGCAAATAAGTAATAAATCTGCAGTTTTGTATCCATTATTATTTTAATTTCTTTAGGTCACCCTTATCCCATCTTCCTTGTGTTTGCTACTTGTCCAGCCTTGGTGTCACCCTCAAACTCTATCTTGGTTGACTTTGATACCAAAGAAAGATCTTGAAGCATGAGGAGCTCTCAGAAGATATTAAGGTGGTTTTGGTTTTGTTTCTTCCTTCTGGGATGTAGAAATACTTGGCTACTTACTACAAATCTTTTGACCCTTTGTCACAAAGTCATTCCTTGAAGATGACCAGATGTTTATATTAAAACACAAGTAGCTCTAGTTTGAAAATAGTGACCATGTGTGATACATAAACCAATTCGCAGTCCTTGAAAAGGAACTTAAACTTTCCAGTGTATGTAGTCATTTTTCTAATTCTTCCAAGAAGTCATCTAGATTATTGAGATGCAGTGGGTCTGACAATTTTTTTCTCCTTCAAAAACAAGGCTTATATACACACAAGAAGAAAAGAGCAAGAAATTCAGGAAATCCTCAGCTTGCTACTAGTGTGCCCTCACATTCCTAAGAACTATTTTCGGGTTTTCCCTTAGGAATAGCTAGAACTTGTTGAGCTGGGAAAGACTTCTTGGAACAGATCTTTGGTTTTGTCTTTTCAGCATGAGCGCCTCTTGTTGATGTTGGAATAGCTACTATTAGCTGGTTGGTGATTCAGAGAACGAGGCAAGTCAGTCCTATAAAATCAGCTTCTCTAATCCACAATATTTGGAAAAAACTGTTGCAGCAGACTGGTGAGCATATAGGATGAACAATTGCCTCCCTTTGGTTAGGGTTAGGACTACACCAAGAGGTCTGTGACTCTTTTCTGGATGTTGCTACCTGCAGATTTGTTGTAACTTGAGAAATATCGAAATATAGGTGAGGAGGATACAAATGCTCTCCCTTCTGTCTCCATATAGCCCCAAGCACCCCATGTAGTTCTGAGATATCTCAATAAATCAGTTCTAAGATATCTCAGTAAATATCTCAATAAATTGGAAATCTTAGCTGTCAAAGGATTTGCTTCAATAAACTATTTTGTATTTAGGGATACCATGTGCAGACCAGCTAACAGCCTGCAGGTATCTTTTGCACAAAGACCCTACCAACGTATGGGAGGCAGTTTGAGGAGTTTTCAGGCTAGAATCAGATTCAGCGTAGCACATTTTGATAAGAACTTGGAATGGTCACAGCATTTCTCGTATGCATGGATTGTTCTTCCATGGGGGAAAAAAATCAGTGTCATTTGAATTCCTGTCTGCATTTGTTCCCAACACTGTCTTTTGGTTTTTTTCAGTCATATTTTAAACACTCCTATAGGGTGACAGGCTTTTCAAAACATCGGCAAATACTGCTGATGTATTTTAAAAGATGTGTTGAGAGGATGTATTGAAGGAATGAATGGAATGACCGGCATCTGTGTTAGCTTGACACTGCACCACTTGTTACCTCTTAGAAACTACAGGAAAATTCTGAGAAAGAACCTTCATCCCAAATGAAATGTGAAAGCATGTAAGGCTTAATGAAGCTACTTGTGTCATGGCAAAGAAAATCACATATACTCTTTAAAAGGATTGAGTTTTGCGCCCTGTTTTGTTGTTGTGTTTTACCTACTCAGACCAGAGATCTGTCAATCTATGGAGGGTTTTTTTCCCTGCTAATTGCAAAAAAGTAAGGAACAGCAAGCTAGTCACTGAGGTACTTTGGAGTAGCTTTGGGCTTTAAAGAAAGTTCAAGGCAATAAACATTTAATTTGTATTGCATACATGAAAATTAGATTATAGCATTTCTCCCATTCTTTTTTGTGAACAGCATTTCTCCCGTTCTTTTGTGTGTATGCCATGTTTGGTTTAATGGAGAAATGAGAAAAGAAAATAGATTCTTTTTTGGAGACTGGGTACTAATGCAGTAACATTAAAGGCAGGCACACTGTTGTCAGCCAGTTTGCATGTTTATTTACTTTTACAAATGGTTGGCTTGGAGTCAGCAGTTAATGGAATGAGAATGATGTTCCTGTACAGATCATTTCCTGAGAAACATTTTCAATTACAAACATATCTCTGCTTTTCTTTCCTCATTTGTTATGTCTTGGAGAATAAATGGGGAGTAGCATTTACAACTTAAGGTTTATGTTCTGAAGACAATTTTAACAATGATCCCCACATAAAAAGGCCCCTTTGTAGTTGCAGACATATGTTTATGATGTTTTGTGCTGCGAATATCAAATTTCTGGTGGACGCTGTGTCACACTCTGCAAACTTGTAAACATCTATAAATCCATTGCATCATTTTAGTACCATGTGTAATGCAGTTTTATTGTCTTTTGTGTGGATTTCTTTTGTTTGGGAGTTAAAGCTGAGCTGCCAAAATCCATATTGGATGAATTATGTATTCAAGAAAATTAGGCAGTACCATTTTAGATTAATATTTTCTTTTCCCTTTGTGGACTTATAAATGCATACACACAAGCATTAGAAAATAACACTTTGGATAGATGGCCCAGAAAGCAATTGCATAAGTTTGCTTGACTAAATAGTACTATTCTGCAAAAGCTTAAACTAGGACTTTTTGAAAATGCTTTTGCTGTTTTTTCTCTCATTCTCTGACCATCTTAGGTAATTTGGATCTCTTCTCACATTTGCCGGTACAAATTCAGAATATACTCCACTGAAATTATATCAGGGTATAAAACTGGAGTATGTAAGGGGGAATAGAAATCACAGTGAGCCAGTGAGCTGGTATAAATCAGCATAAATCCACTGAAATCTGTGCGGATACAGTCATTTACACTCAAGTCTGCATTGCAGACTATCAAGTCAGTAGAAGAAGTAAAGCTGCTCTTGTGCACAAGTGGTTACAAAAGCAAGCCATCAAGGCAATGAGCATTTATCAGAAATTTGCACCCAGTGAAGAGAATATGAAATCAAAACTGATTCATCTAAATTTGGCTCAACTATAATTGAGTGGATATCTCTGTAAAAGAGCTGTAAAGACATATCTTAATGAAAATCAACATTTTTCTAAACTGTCTGTAACTTCTGGCTACATACGTAAACATATGTAGCATATGCATGCATGTTTGAAAGTGGATGTATATATAAATATCCAGTGTTACTCTGGCAATATGATGTCTGCAGCTAGCCTTCCAAGTTGTGCTTGTTCCAGGAAAAAGTAGCTTAAGACAGAGACACGGCACGTAAAGCTACTGTCTACCATAGTAGTTTATAATATCAGGTAGTTTGTCCTTTGACTTTTTATAGAAAGTGTAAACTCCTGGAGTCATGTGAATGTCAACAAATCTCAGCTTCCACAAAAAAAACCCCACCCAGCAAACCAAAGTATTTGCAACCTTAAAAATGGCTGAGAAGACCTTGAATGGAAAACCCTTACATTAAAGAAAGAAAGGAACTTAAAGAACTGCAGAAGTGTGTATGTATATATTTATGTAGGTGTATATGCACATATTTAAATCTCCTGATTTTGAAAGATTGAGGTTAGAAGCATTGTGTCACTGTGCTCCTCCAACATTAGGGTTCGGTTCTAGTTAGTCACAAACTTTCAGAATCAATCCGTTAGCGTTGTAGCACTTGAGTAATTTTAGTTTTGTAAGTACGGAATCAATTATATGGAAAGACATGGCTGTAGCACTCAGAGGAGAGACCATTTAACACTACATCTTGCTGTATTTATTTTATGATTCTTTGGATAGATATGTAAAATACGTCTAAACCACAGAGAGTGCATTGGGTGATGTGGCATTTCTGAGCTCAGTTAAATAATAAGGTGTGTTTTATTCAAATCAGAATAACATTAAGCCCCGAATACTAAACAGGGCAGCAAAAAGCCTTCAGCACACAAAATAAACAAGTAAAAAACCCAAATGAAACTGTCTAATAAATACAATGTGGAGCAACAGGCTGCATGTACTAGAGGAATTAAGCCAATTTAAACCGTATGGGCAGTACTCCACTTTCAGATGTGTTCGGCGTCCAACGGTTTCAATGGCAGTTGGATGCACGCATCAAAGGGCAAAGTCTGGCTCAGAGCACCCGCGTGGATTTGATAGCATAGGTTTATGACCTTGTAATCCTAGAGCATCTAAAACAGTAAGAACTCTATCCAGCTTAAAATAGCTGCTGTAGTTGCTGTTGATACAAGCTTGTGGGCTCCCTAGCTCTGGGGCCAAATTTGGTGCTGGCATGATAGGAGGAAGTCTGTTGACAGCTGATAGCAGTGGAGTTGCACTTGATTACATCATAACAAATTTGGCATGTGGAGCTGAATCAGAAGTCTGAGCAGAAGTGTCCATTCCTTATCCAGAGTTAAAACTGGGACTTTCACATTGCCAATCCACAGAGATTTGTCTGGGCCATGTGTAACTCTGTTGCTTTTAAGGGTCTTGCTTTAAAAGTACATTCAACCCCCAGTTCCATTCAGCATGGTCACTGTAAAAAAAACCACGAAGGACTGGATTTTTCTCTCATGTCCAAAAGGATAAAGTCCCTAATCATGCCATTATAAGCACAACGAGAACAAGCCCCATGGTAGCCAACGCACTGGGCTGTATCTGGGCCGCAGCAGAGGGTGAGAACAGAAAGGTGCTCTTAACTCTGATTGCTGGGGTCATCCAGAGGCCAAGTGTGCCTGATGTCAAGCAGACAGCTCTGTGAATACTGTCCTTCAGAGGAGCTGCCACAGGTCCCAGTGTGCTGGTCTGGCTCCTGGCAACTGGTGTGGTATAGGTGAACTGCTGCAGCTATGTTCCTTCCTCCCTTCCTGGGTCTTTACACTGTAAGACTCGGAGTGGGAGTCTTACTGACGCTCCAGGTCACTCCTCAAGGTATTTCAAGAAATCAGATGATTTTATTTTAATTTCAGCTGCTGCAAAAATTGTTCCAAACCCGTGTGCTTTGTTTTTATTAAAATACTAAATTGCTGAAGTGATTTTCATGAAAATTAATTAAAACAAATTAATGAAAAGCAGCTGAAAAATGGATTTCTCTGCTGAAACTGTGGTATGCAAACTTTTAACCTCAATCACATTTTTGTGGTTCCTCTATAAACACCTAAGTGTATAATAGTGGTTTGTCATGGAACTTTTTTGATGGAAATTCTTAGAAAGTGAGGCTATACTCTCTCCCTTTACGTACAACTTCATATAATGCATGTGTTCTTACCTGCTCCTTTTAGTAGTAGTATTAATCTGTAGTTAATTCTTTTCTCTTCAATATTGGGAAAGAAATGAAAAAGCTGCTATCAGGCTCAGGGCTTCTCCATCATGTTTTCTGCTTGTAGGGGACAGGAGGGCAGGAGGAGTCTTTATTACGGGTCTAATACCAACCTTGGGCATGGGTTGTGCACTGCAGAATGCAGTGGCTGAGGAGGAGCTGTCCTCTCTGGCAGACTGGATCCATCTGGGATCTTTGGATCATCTGGTGGTGTGTTGTGTAGGTTCTGTAGTATAGCTCGGGCAGGTATGAGAGATGTATGCGATTCGGGTGAGCAGCTTGGGGGAACAAGACCACCATTTGTGTATACCTGTGTACAGCAAAGCAGGACTTAGCCCCTGCTGTACAATAAATACAACACTTGCAATGCATTCTAGAACAGATCAATGTGTTAGTTTACCATGGATATCTATTATTATTTTATTTTTATTTTATGTTCCCTTTCCATGCAAAGATATAGTGGTTTTTTGTTTGCTTTCTCTTATTTTCAGGAACTCCGATGAAATGATGAAGGTCATGTTATTAAAAGTAGAATGTAATAGTTGTGCACATTGGAGGACAAAAATGGGGAGGTTCAGTGGGCCTTGTAAAGAGTGCCATATAAAACATTCAACCTTGAAAGGTCCGCCCAGTCTCCCTGGAGAAGTGTCAGCAAGCTCTGCCAGTGGGTCGCTCCCTGGGTAGAAGAGCCGAAAGCTTTCCCCACTGTCCTTCACTAGGAAAATGAGCTTTCTCCAGTGTGTCTTGCCCAAGCAGAGCATCCAGCCCTTTGGGATAGGAGAGCTCAGCGGAGCCAGTTGGCTTGAACAGATTTTATTTTCTATGCTCCCTCTTGGGTTTGATGTGAAAAAAATGTTTTCTGCCTAGGAACCTTTGTGTGGAAGTCCTACACAAACTAAACATTTCAGAACAGAAAGACCTCCACATGGAAGTTTTCTATCCACTGACGTTTTTATGCCCATAACCATTTTGAACCAAAATGAAAAAAAAAAAAAAAAAAATCAAAGAGGTTAATAAAACCAACAATGATTTTCTCTAAGGAGTGCTAGCAGTTCAAAAAATTGCCATTAAGTGTAAGCAGTTCCTGAGACTGTACATGCTAGACCAAATTCATCCTTGCTATAACTCCTCAGAACTCAATGGAGTTACATGAGGGATTAATTTGGTCCATTGCTCTCAGCCATCAGTTTTAGAGGATATACAACAATCCAGGGAACTATTATTGTCAACATTATTTTATGACTCTTTAGAGCTGCTCAGTATTTGTATTTCACAGATACACAAGCAGGGTGAGTGTATGGAGTGAAGTTAGTGTTTCAGTATGGAAGGTAGAGGATCTTTCAAAGTTATTTTTGTACAGTTAAAAGTAGTAAGCATTCTAACAGCCATTATTGCTGTGGATCTTACATAGATGCCTGAATACAGCTACACAGACTCTTGAAATGGGCACAGGCATTTCATCTGGCAGAGCACAAAACATTTCACAAAGCATAGAAAATATTTGGAAAGTTTTAAGTACTGTTATCACACCAACTGACTATTATCACAGTGTTCATGTGAAACTTAGCTGTACTTATTGCACACAGGAAGTTAAGGCAGAGAAGTAAAACCATTTTCCAAAAGCTAACTTATGAGGCAGTCACGGGGCCAGGAACAAAACACAAGATCTCTACTATCGCTTTCTACTTTTCTGTTTTTTCCGAACCTAAATTGTTTCTGTAACTTTCAAAATAAACTGAGGAAAGCTTCAGGTAGTAAATCTGAAGTGTTAGATGGTGAATCTGCATCTGCACGTAAACCGTACGTTTTAGTTCATGTCAGAAGGTGTATACAGCTACTTGAATCTTTAGGACACATGTAGGATGGTTGAATTAAGTTATTTAAGTTTAAACTCTGACTGGAACAGTTGTGCTAACAACCAGTTCTATTGAAGGTCTGTACACTGGAAAATGAGTGGTCAAAACAACATACTTACTTGTCATTCATAAGACAGCGAGCCTCTTTCCTGATTTGGTAAATCAGGTTTGCACTGATTTCTTGGTTGCAAAGCAAGATACAAACTTGTCTGATCTTTGGAGTGGGTACCCTCTCTGCACAGTGCTATGTGTTCTTCCATAGGATAGGGTAGGATTAGGGTATTGGCTTGTTTGTATTTATTCTCTTCTGTTATGGAGGCATGTTTGGGCAGTGAAGGAAGGGTTTTGTCTTTGTAACTTATTAAAGTTTGGGTCACCCAGAGGCATGAATGAAGTTGCTCTGAACTATACCAGGTACAGAACCTGTACAGTACAGAACTAGTGGCAGGAGTGCTTTTACACTCTTCTCTGGATCTCTTTGTTCCTATGTTCTCAGAGCATGTATTAGAAGAACATTGATTTTTGCAGCATTAGGGGACTTCGGCTGAGTAAGAACTTGTCCATATTTCCTGACAACTGTGGGCATCTCCAAACTATGAGATTTTGGATTACTTCCCTATTCCTGTGTCCAAGTTCTTTCTCAACCTGTCTGGACTCCACACTAAGGCAATACTTTTGAGGGTTCATCATCTTACACCTGTGTCCTGCTGCCGTGGTTTCTGCTAAAGAAAGGCCAAGGACACAGGCCAGAAGCATCCCACAGTGTGCTCCAGCTGGTCTCTGACCTGAACAACAGAGAGCGCCGTGTGCTGCGACTGCACCTTAAGTCCTAAATAGTTTATCAGTATGGCAGCTCCTGTGTGGATATATAGTCAGACCCAGCTCTTCTCAAGTAGCTAAACTTGAAGCATCTCCAGAGCAAGGGTGACATAGCTGAGAACAATAATAATTTCCCTCACCTAAAATGATTCATTAGTGTTAAAATGTCAGGACTATTAAAATGCAAGCGAGCCTTTTAAAATTTGAGGACAATGGGCGTTATCCTGGAAAAGATTTGAGGAAATTGCATTGATTCCAGTACAATTATCCATGAAAAATCTACTCGTACAAGTAAAGGTTTGTTGGCTGGGCCTACCACTTTTGTTAGCAATATTTTATTGCTGTAATTACACCTAGTGGCTTATCTAATAGAGTCATGTTCTTATACAGAAATTAAGACAATTAATGCTACTTTTAGCAAGAGTGAAATAGTAAGTAAAATTGAATTGAAATTTGACCAAGCTCTTCTTTTTTATTTCCTAGTATCTGAATTACAGGAAGAAGGAATAAATGCCATTAACTTACCTCTCAGTCCAATTCCATTTGAACTAGACCCTGAGGACACTATGCTAGGTAATTCACAACAATTTTACATCTCAACATAAAAGCTTGATGTAAAATAAAGTGTCATGCCTGTAATAGTTTCTAACATCTTTCTTTTAAACCTTCCAGAGGAAAATGAAGTCCGAACAATGGTTGATCCAAATTCAAGAAATGACCCAAAATTACAAGAACTAATGAAGGTAATGAAAAGCATGTAAACACTTTCAGGAAAGTGAAACTATTTTTTAATGCTATCCCTGCCTCTTTCATTTGAACACTTCAAAGCACTGTTTAGATATTAATTAAATGAAACCACATGGTGTGTACATCCCAATGAAATGGGCAGGTCATTTGTTGCAGTATCTTTCTCTAGATATGGCACAGTGAGACTTAAGAATTTGGATTAAAATCCTGAGTCCAGATTCTTAGTCCCATTCCACCCCCAATCTAAGATCACACTGACTTCTCTTGTAGTCTTTGTGATTCTTGGGGTTAGAACTTTAGCAGGAAGCTTTATTAGAATCGATTTCAACACCTTTTGCTTCACAATAAAATGTTAAAATACTACTGAAAGCAAAGGATGGATTTCACTCCAGAAGGCACTGCATCAATCGGGTATTTGTCTAGACGTTGTGGTGCATTGCCACGGCCACCTTTGAAGAGTCCTTCCTAAGTCCTTCCTGTTTTATTCTGATGGCACTTCAGACTGATTTGTATTTGGAGCCATTGTAGCTTTGGTATTCTTTCTGCTAAATATTTTCATCATTGTACAAAATGACATGTGTTTTAAATTGCAAATGAATAGTGTATAATACTGCCAAATTTGTGTTTCCCATATAGGTATTAATTGACTGGATTAATGATGTGTTGGTAGGAGAGAGGATTATTGTGAAAGACTTGGCTGAAGACCTGTATGATGGACAAGTATTGCAGAAATTATTTGGTAAGAAAAAATATATGTGCATGCTGTTGGGGCACTTTGTCAGTAAGTGGATCACTTGTTCCTACTTAGGAGCCTTGGTATCATCTTACATTTATGCCACTAAGTGATATAAAAATAGCATTGTATTATGAGACCCTTGAGCAGTAGGCTGTACGCACAATCCTTATAGCTGCGGTGCAACGTGTGGTGCTCTGTAGTTGATGAGAACAGCATAAAGCCTACCTGGGGTGCTAGAGAGGGAGGGTTCTTGTTTTGGCAACAGCATTTGCTCCAGTTAAATTTATTATCTGCATATGTGCTGCACAAACTTAACGGTGTTACAAGTGGAAAGTAAGTTTGAAGGCAAGGGTATTTTCAGTACAACGGTGGATGTTTTTAATCTCTGCTGGTTCCATACTATAGTTTATTCACATCGCGAAGTTCCTCTGGAAAGTTGGAATTTCTTTCTGATTTGATGTCTGGCTTTTAACGTTGCTGAGGTAATGGTACCCAGTGGACTGCAAACTGAGCTTCAGCTGAGAAACAGATAGAGAAAAGAAACTGCTAATGCAGAGCTGGCATGTGCTTTTTTAACTGTTGGCTTGGAAGCCATTTTCTTAGTTATTACAGCTCATAAAGTCTCTAGTAAATTTCTTTTCAGTATTTTAAATGAATCTCGAAACATCATGTGAGCACTTCTAATAAAGACTACACAGACTATTCCCTTCTATGAATGGTTAAGCTATTGAATATATTGTGATGGACTGGATATGCCCCAGACTGAGCAATTTGATTCTTATGGGCAGACCTCCAGTGACTTCACCCAAAACCCAAAAAATGCATATCAGATACAGCCTAAATATGCGTATACTGATCCAGCACTTACGGATTTCAGTGGAATCTTTTCCATTACCCTTAATTCCTTGTGGATCAGGTCTATGCTAACTGAAGACTTTGGTCTTGTTGTCAGACTATGCACAGACTGATTTCTGTGGAGGCACAAGAAACTCATGGAGATAGCAGTCTCTTAGGCAGGATTCATAGGCTGGTAGCTCAGACTCACTCTCTTCGGGAAGATATTCAGTTGGCTTTGAGAACAAGATCAGCTCTTACCAAGCTTAATAAGATATTCTGTCATAGAAGTAAATTGATAGGCGACTAAGCATTTTGTTGCTGGTGGTGTTATCAGGGAGCTTTTATTGCTAAATTTTTTTTGCTTACTATGTAATGGTAAATACTAAGCCATGTATGTATATACCTAGCGATCTGTACTAATTATTAACAAACCAATTCATAAAGTATTTTAAAATCTATTGCAAATTTTGAGTGCAAAAAAGGGCTGTGGTTTCATAGAAAGAAATTGCCTAAGGTTTTAGTTGTTTTCATACCTCCAGAAATCCTTGTTCGCATTTCTTGGGCGCATCTTCCACCTCTATGAATATGGTGTCACTTCACTTTTTATCACAAATGGGCCAAGTAAAATTTTTAAATCTCCTGAGTATGAGGGAGAGGCTGGGAGGCTGAGACTGATGAAACAAATCTTCTTAAAGTTGGTCTCTGTTTTCTAGGTTTGATGGTCTGCTGTACAAGCCACTTGCATACAGGATACCCTTTATCCAGTAGCAATAGTAGTGGGCCTTACCTCAGAGTCTGGTGTTCCCTAAAGGGAGTTGCAGCAAACATTTGTTAGCCAGTAGTGTGGCTTTCATTAATGCTTGGCCTTCCCCTTGGCAATGGGTAAATAAAGGGAAAATGTGAACTGTATCTTTAGGAGTTCAGAAGTGTGGGGGGAAGTGGCTCTGGAAGGAAAAGCAGATAATTTTAAAACAAGGAAGTCTAATAACTCTTGAATGTACATCTAGGTGCATGGTATGTCTTTATGTTCTTCATGGAGTTGGCAGTGGTTTTTCTTCTTTTTTTTCTTCTATTATCACTTCAGAGAAACTTGAAAGTGAGAAGTTGAATGTTGCTGAAGTTACTCAGTCTGAAATTGCTCAGAAACAGAAGCTACAGACAGTACTTGAGAAGATCAATGAAACCCTTAAACTCCCTCCAAGAAGCATTAAGTGGAACGTTGACTGTAAGTTGTGTGTTTTCTATGCTGTTCTCATTTGTTGACAGCCAAGAAGAGTTTATAGCTGCTATCTGGAATTCTGAAATATCCAATGATAAGGGAAGGCTGAAGCCTGGTATTTATGGTATGAGCTGCTCTGTAGGGCACTTCCAGATGTGGTACACTCTATCCTCTTTACTGGTGCTCAACCTCCAATTTAAATAGACTGTCTTTTCAGAGTCTGTCAAAGTATGGTATTTCTGCTCTTAAGTTCATATGCATACCATCTTAGGTTTTCTGTTACTGAATTGGTTTGCTGAAACAAGCAAGTACCTGCATAAATGTAGTAGATACGCAGAAGGAGAGTTAAGTCCTAGGACTCTTTGTGTAAAATTTGCAACATAGATATGAATAACATTTGTGATTGTTTAAGGCTAAATCTGAACCACTGATTTTGATTACAAAACTCTCATCAAGATTAGGACTGTACCCTTCCTGTTTTCTTGTATTAAAAATGAACATAGTAATATCTAATAGAAATGCCTTCAGTGGCCCAACACAAGGCATTTTAGTGCATATGCATTGCAGAAAGCAGGTTATCAGCAGTTTTAGAAAATTAGGCCTCTTAATCTGTTTTAAGTTTGGTATCCAGAATCATTTCACACTGGTGACCAGTATATAGCAGTTTCCCTGTCTCCTATACCTGTCTTGACCCGAGCTGTTTTGTATCCTGTTCCATTCACAACAAATTAGTGAGAGGGAGAGAAATAGCTCGAGGAAGGAAGAGTGAACATTAGGCATCTCTGACTTTCCCCTTCGTGTGGTCCCACTGAGTTTTCTGTCCCCATCTCTCTTCAACCTCCCCCCAGGTTTTTTCCATTCTCTGTTATGCAGCTGGAGGCAGGGTGTTTGGAGTGGCCTGAAAATTTAAATTCAAGTTTTAATTTAATGTTTTACATGTGTTGTAGAGCTAAAGTAGAGATAGACAGCAGCAGCTGGAGCCAGCTGTAGCACACACCGGTGCTAGGCAGACAGACAACTTTTAAGGGTTCTGCTAAAGCACCTCATCCGTGATCACTGGCACCCCAGCCAAATTTGACAGCGATGCTGCATTTCATATGAATGAGTATCTCCACAGCAGAGTTGAGACTTGCATTGGAAGATAATGAAGAAGGATATTTTAGTGAATCTGATCCTGCTTTACCAGTGACGTAAGGTAGTAGTTATTGGTTAGTTCAAGTACAAAGAACATAAGTGCACTGTACTGTAGCTATCTAAGATCATTTAGGAATACTACTCTGGGGAAGACTATAAATGCAAAAACAAAACAGAAGAAGAAGAAAGGCAATAATAAGCATTAGAAATTACTCACTTTCATGCTAATGGTTTGATACTTGATTAAGGATTTCCTACAGTATGGCTTTTGATACCTTGTAAGTCGCGTTAGTGTTAACTACCCGTATGAAACCTGCTGTGAAAAAACTTCAATAACAAGGACTATAACAACTTCATGAGGAATGTTTGAGTCATTGAGTTTAGTAAGTTATTGCTTAAGGCTTCTGCCAAAATAGGCTCGTTTATCATCCTGCAGACATTGTGACACTTAAAAATGAGTAAGTGCATGTTATGAGTACAAAAATATCTTTCTGATAGTCCATAAATCCTTATTGAAATAAAGGGAATAAAGGAAAGGCAAGGAGAATGCAGAGACAGCACTTAAACTGCTGTACATGAAATCTGGCTTTTGGATTAGCTTTAGATTTCCATCTACGCAAGCCTGCGGCATCCAGACATGTTGCAAAAAGTAACACTTTGGTGCTGACGCATATCACTGACTGGGCTGCATTCGTGTGACCTGTTGAGCAGGAGGAGACCAGTAAAGGAGAGGTGCTTTAAAGTGCCCCCTGGCTCTATGTGGCAAGAGGAAAAGAGTCCCATAATCCCTACATCCTAAAAAATCAAAATATGTGCCCTAGTTACTTTGCAGTTTGTAACTTGTGCTTTTAATATCTATTTCAGCTGTTCATGCTAAAAGTCTTGTAGCAATACTTCATCTCCTGGTTGCATTATCACAGTATTTTCGAGCACCAATCAGACTCCCAGATCACGTGTCCATTCAGGTTGTTGTTGTGCAGGTAAGAGAGGTGTTAAACAGCTCTTGGTAGTGTTGTGAAATTGACTGAGGGGTTTCTTGAAAAATACATCTAGAGTTTCTGTTTGGGTGGGCATGTGTGTCTCTTCAGCTGACAAGAAACACACGTGCATCTTCCCTTCCCTGCTGACAAAGCTTCAACCAGAAAAAGGCAGAAGTGCTTTCCCAGGTTGAGCTGTGGCTCAGAATATCTTATTTTGATTGTGAAGTGGCCAGACTCTGACATTAAAAATATATGAAGCATTATTATTGTTGGAATGTGTTTGTTTATCACCCAATATGATCTCTAGAATTATTATTTTTCCCATTTTTGACGGTCTTCTCACTTGTGCAGAGATTCAAATCATTCTTGGCACTGAATGATGAATTGTCACTGTTTATTACATTCGGATTCATGTTAGGTGACTAAATATTCTTTTTCAGCCTTGTGCATGCTAATTTAGTCTGATTACAGTGTTGGCTTTCTCATAAGCATGCAAAAAACCTCCATCAACTAAATCTTTTGTGTCAGTCAGTCTCCTTATTAGAGCCTCATCCATCCAAACTCTTCATGTTATTCTGTTCATGGTTTTTCTTTCAGTTGGACTTGTGCTTGCTCTATCTTATTTGGCCTCTTCGCATTTAATCTGCTTTTCTTTCTCTCCAATTAACTTTGTATTTATTTTTCACACTGTAACTGTCTTTATTTATGTGTTTTAACTGATGTTACCCTGAAGTATGTGGTGCAAAGAGCTATTGCTCAAGTTTTGTGTGACTAAAAATCTGTGGGACAGATCTAAGAAAGTAACCACTCCTTTTTCCAGCATTCAAATCAGACAAGTTTTGTAATTTGGGGAGAAATCTGAAGGAGAGTATCTGGTAGATGTATCACTGATGCCTGATAATGACTCATTGACTCTCAGATTCTGCTTCGTGGGTTTCTCTACAGATGATGAAGGAGAACCCCAGCAAATCTGCACTTATGTGTCTAAGGCTTCAGAAGAACGTAATTTTCAAGCACTTTCCTTTCACTATTATAAATACATTAATTACACTGGTTTATCTCAAAGTTCTACCAAAAACAGCTTAAGAAATCAGGAGTGCAGTGGTCAGGGCATCTTTGGGATGAGAAACTAAACCAGAAAAAGAACACAGTCCTAAAATAAAGAACGAGATCTTGCATTCTGCTGTCACTCCATACGTCCAGACAAAATTCCTGTTGAAATCAATGGACGTAATTGTCCTCTTGTTTAATAGGCTAATGTAGTTCAACAGCAAATCCACTGAAGTCAGTAGAGATAAACCAATTTAAAAACAATAAGTAGTGGGAGAATCTGGCTCACTGTTTTGCCTCTTAGCTACGCAGCTGTAGCTCAGGCGCCAGTGAATTGCAGAGAAAGCAGTTGCACCAGCATAAAACCCAAGTAATGTTGCAGAAGATTTTGCCCTGCAGACCCAGTTCTTGGTGAAAGCCAATCAGTGGAACTCCAAGGCTATGCTGATTCCTATTAACATAGGGTGGGGGCCAGTATTCTTACTGTAATTGTGTTTGAGACATTTTTAATTTTTATTTTATGGTGGGTGGGGTTTTTTATTTTTTAATCTGTCTTTCATGTCCTGTGGGATTGGTTCTGTATAATTCATCACGTACCCTTTGAACTCAATGAAAGTTTTAATCAACAATCAGCAGCTCCTAAAGCCTAATTTAGTGTTCAAACTTGCACGCCTCATGTTCTAAACCCTCATACAGTCTGTAAAGTAAGGTCATGCCTAGGGAAACTCAACAGACTATGTGGTAGCTAGTTTTAAATTCTACTCTATACAGTTTCATAAAGGAAATAGTAGAGAGAGAGAAAAAAAAGAACAAAATACTTTCATGAAGTCTTTAAGAAGACTACCCTAATCCATTTCAAGATTTTGTTAGGTTTAGAAACACATAAAATGTGAGGGTTGCCATGTTGGCTGGGTGTAGTTTATTGAAATAGAAACAAAGATATTTCTGAAACAAAAAATGTGCTCATGCCCAACAGGTAATCGACACAGTTCTTATGCAAGCTTGTTTCCTTTGGCTTTTTTGTACAAAACCTGTTAGCAATGAGAGTAATATGAAATCTGGGTTATAAGCTGATTTGGGAAAAAATGTGGTAGTTGGACCTTTTGTAGCTGTTTTGTTATATTATTTTCTTTTT
>NW_008796218.1:8419369-8439010 GCF_000699145.1 Aptenodytes forsteri
TTTTGTTATAATTTTCTTTTTCTTCCATACTAATAGAATGAATAACTTTGAACAAAGCCCAGCCTTTGTTTGATCATTTCTACTGAAACAAGTGAGAGCTTTTGTGGAGAGCTGGATCTTACCATCGTTTTGCCTCTATAAAACAAACTTCACAACAGGTGACATCAGTGTTAGTGTCAATTTTGAGGTGGAGAGTTTTTAAAGTGCAAAAGATGTATGGGAAGCAGCCTTCACAGAGCAGGTGCTTAGACTAGTGTTTCTAAGGTCCATTCTCATTGTTGCCGTTGGGACTTTTTCACCAGTCTTTTTATAAATTAAAAGCATAGGAAAGTCTATCTTGGCATGTGCTGGTCAAATAAATGTCCAGCGGATGCATGTCATATTTGGGCAGTGTGGAAATTCCATTAATGTTAGTGATCAGATGCCAGGCACAAAACTAGGGCTTGATGTCTTGTCTTTTTTTTTTTGTTTGGTTGGGGTTTTTTTGTCAACAATAGGATTAAGGTGCAGAATTCCTATTGATATTAATTGCAGTTTATCAAAAAGGGAAATATGTTTTATATTGGTACTGGAGTATGTTTTAGGCTATTTTTGCATGTTTGCAGAGGAAAGGTAGAGTATTAGAAGCCTTTTTCTTCTCCCATATCGCTGCACTGGGCACTAAGAAGTACAGTTGCTGTTGCTATGATGCTCAACTCCTCTAGGAGACAAGACTGATAGGGCTTTTGCTCCAGAAGGCATCATTGGCGTATCGGAGTCATCATCTGGAGGAAATAAAAGTTTCCTTTCACCCTGCAGCAAAGGGAAAAATAAACAAAAATCCCAAACAGAGTGGAATTCTAACTTGAGCTTCAAGTACAAGTACTTATTGCTGTCTGCACAAGCTGAAAATGAAGATAGCGCTAAATGATGTAGTTTTTCTTCAGACTTTCAAGATATGTGACAGAAGATGTCTCAGCAGCTGTTCTGTGCCCCCTCTTTCAGTATGTAACACACTGGGCTCTAGTCTGTCTTTTTAATGTTCAAAGGTCCTCCCTGAATGTATTTTTAACCATGTGCAAGATATTTAGTAGCTGGGCTTTAAAAAACATAATGGAAAACCCCGGAAACTATCATCTAGCTAAAAGGATAGTTCAGATTACTCCAAGTGCCAGTCTGGAGTGACCCAGAGAGTGCAATGTATGGCTTTCTTGCAGAAAGTAAGTTTGATCCTCATATATTTTAGTAATGCGATATAGAAGTAATAGGCCCAAGCCTGGCCAAATCCTCAGCACATCATACACCGAGGACTGCCTCAGGTGGGGATGTGCTATCTTCTCCAAGGCAGGGAAGAGCAGCAGCCTCAGTTCACATGCCATGAAGGACTTTTCCTAAAGGTTATTCTCTTTTTCTCTTTCCCATGTAGAAGGCAAGTCTAGGACGAGCATAAATTAATTTTTCTCATTTCCTTGTATGACAGGGAGTGAGGAATCATGAATAATTGCCTAATGTCTTGACTTTACATGCAGTCGTCAGCATTTACCTGACTTTTTTTTCTGTATTGCAAAATTTTACTAATTCCAGTGCATAGAACTAACAGAGAGAACACAAAGAGAGGCAAAACATATGTGCGGTATTTACACTACCACCAGATGACTGTGATCAGCATCCTGGAAACAATACCAAATTTTTAAACTACTTCATTTTCCAACTGACTCAAATAGCAACCATTTGAGTTGGCTTCTGCCATTTTGTGTACAGCTTCTAGACACAGGCCGCTCACCACCATGTACAACGGGCTTCTCACATCTGAAGAACGTTGGAGTCTGCATATATTAACACCAAGTTGACTAGGGTCTGGAGCAGGCTGTGAATGGATTATCCTCCATTTTGGTTTTCCATCACAAGCAAATAGAGCTCTTTGTGTGGAGAGAAGTCAGAAAACACTGAGGCAAAAAAGAAAGTGTATGAACAGGGCAGAAAGAACAGATAGCCTGGGAGCAAGATTTTTGCAAAAGAGAAGCATGGGCACCGTCTGCCAAGCTGTTCATTGAAGTAAAAGGTTTAATTCAACTCACCTAGGCATACCTCTACTAAAATACTTGCGTATGTGTTTAGGTGTTTCAAATGTCATGCTGAATTGGGGCCTTTAAAAGAAAAGTGAATTAAGAACAATGGAGAAAGGAAAAGAAATACTTCCTTCTACAGGTGGAGTTTCAAGTTTCTTGTTAATGTACGAAAGAGTTTTCTGAAATACTTGCAAGGTGAAATAATATATTACTGTAAGTTTGTTTGAAAAAAGTTCTTATTTTGCAGGTTTCTTATCTAATTATGTTTGTGGATCACAAATAAATTTTTACTGTACCCTAAGCATTAAACTTTACTGAGAAAAATGTCACTTTTTTATTTTTTCCAGAAACGAGAAGGAATCCTCCAGTCTCGACAAATCCAAGAGGAAATAACTGGTAACACTGAGTATGTCAACACCACTTTTGCCAGCAGTTCAGTAATTGAACACAGATGCGTCTCAGAAATTCAAACATTTGCTGATATTTAGATTTCGGTATTGGGGTTCCAAGGAAGATGATGCATCAGCCAGTGACTGTATTTTAGCCTTTTCAAGAGCTGCAAACATGCATCTAAAAATACAAAAGGGTGAGGAAATACAGAGCTGGGGAACTAAAAGCAGGAGACCAGGATAAAAGAGAAGACAGAGTGAAGATACACAAAAATCTCTTATTTTATATTTATCTACTATTAATTTATTTCTGTATTTATTATATTTCTTGTTTTTTATTCAAAAGTCCTTCAAACAAACAAGAAGGATATGCCTCATTCTTTTATGTTGGTATTTATTTGATATAGAACTAGATTCTTTCAAAAAGGAATGTGATATGACTATTTTTAGGTGTTTGGATTTTGGGGGTGTAAAATGATGGTAGTAAGCCCTGTACACATCATCTCACCGAACAAATTATAACAGAAAAGTTATTCCGAACCAATAGAAAGCAATAGTAGAATATCCTAGTTTCTAATAGAATGGAGAGAAGCCAGACTATTGACTTATTATTAATCTTTATGAATTTGTTTACATGTAATAGTTATATGAGGGATCAACTGGAGCAAAATGCTGCAGTCCTGAAGAACCCAGTCCAAGCATTGTTTTGGCTGGAATTGTATTGTAGTTGGTGTGGTAAATGCATCTTTAAAGCAAAGGGAAAAGTTTTCACAAAATTAACATGAAAAAGCCTTCTTCACTCAGGCAAGGTGTGTTGATTTGGTTCAATAGTAGGAAATCTGGGATCTGGCCTCCCATGAGATTTTAGTGAAGCCAGGAGATACTATACTGACGGACTCCAGACTAATCCAGATTCTCAGTTGGAGTAACTTGATGAAGGTTTTCTTAATTCCATGAATCTACTCCAGTTTCACCAGGCTGAAGATCTGACCATGTATGCTGTTTTCTTTTGCAACACAATGTCTGCAAGTGAATTATATATAACTGTGTTTTGTTCTTTTTGTTTTGTTTTTTTTTTTTTCATAGGGCATTATCGGGAAGGCATGGTAAGTTCGTTTGATTATCATCTTTTTCTTGATGTATACATTAGTTCTGCAGTGGGTGGTCACTTTGATCAAACAGCAAGGAAGTAGAGGATTTCAAGTTGCCCTGGCAAATACATAAATATATGCACTACAGGCTATTGTGGCAGTTAAAAGGAAAAAAGCATTAAAATCAGTCTGACCATGTTTAAAACACATTTCATTGCTTTTCAGCACGTGTTAATTTGCAGGTGCTTTGTGGTTTAACCTCCAGAACATTACTGTAATAGTATTAAAGGTCATAAGTTCCCAGCATAATATGAAATGATGTCTTATCATAAACCAGCTGGTGAACTTGTTGGCATTCTTGCATACATTACCTACTTACACTTTAATGTCTTTGAGTCTTATTCAGCAGGCCTAAACACTGTACAAGTTCCTGTGCCTACTATGTCTTACTGCTAGTATTGAGACTGGCCAGATGCCTGGCCAACAGAAAACACTCATCTGAGGAGCTTAGGTGGAGTCCCACCAAGAATTTAGCATTTGCTTCTTGTATTATTTCAATGGCTGCCTTACAGCTGCTTTAAAAGGCTACATGCATGACCTCTTTTCCCAATGATATCCCTGAGCAGTCTTACTTTGTATATAGTCTGCCTTCTACAAATGCCTTTAGATCTACTCAAGCATTTTTTTTATTGAGGAATATGAATGTAGCTTTTTGTGGAGTCATTTGCTATCATTCAGGTCATTGTCGAAATGGAAATTGCTCAGAAAAGGCTCTGGTGCCTTTTTTTTTTTTTTTTTTTCTTCTTCGGAAGGTGACTACAGTAGCACTCCAGTCACGGTACCTTAGGTTGCCTGTCCTGCTGATAACGTCCTAAATTGCATATCAGAATGGCCCAAAAACATCTGTACAGAGGATTATATTGCAGCTCTTTAATCATAAGCTTGCTTGAGGTGGTTAATAATATAGCACACCACAATGCAGTCAGTGGCCCATGGGGAAAATCTTCCTCTGTAGATGTAGCGACTCTAGATGTAAACTCATGTTCTTCTGCACACAATGATTTGGTTACTTAGCTCCCTGTATGTGGCTGTTTAAGGTTTTATGCATAAAGATACCGTTCTTTGTTCATTTTTGAGAAACAGGGTTATTAGGTAATCCAAATCCTACTGGAAAATTATGCTTTTTGTAAATAATAGAGAATAAGTTACTAGCAGCTTATAGCAAGAGAGCGGTATGCAAAATACATGGTACTTGGAATATAAAGAGACTATATTGAGACCTTTTGCTGACTCTGTTGTCTTAAACGAGTGTGTGCCTTAATAAGTGTTCTGCATTTGAACAATTACTGCCTAGTATATGAACGTCTCTGAATGTTTTTCAGAAAGAGATGCATTTGATACTTTATTTGACCATGCTCCAGACAAGCTCAATGTCGTGAAAAAGGTTGGAAGGTTTTTATTTTTAAAATATATAATGTGTGCATGTGTATGCTTGTGTGTATCTGTTTGTACATATTTAGTGAGTGTTTGTGTATATAATATATAATTGGCATAGTTTGCATACATTAAATACAATTAAGCTTTAGAGATGCATTTGATACTTTATTTGACCATGCTCCAGACAAGCTCAATGTCGTGAAAAAGGTTGGAAGGTTTTTATTTTTAAAATATATAATGTGTGCATGTGTATGCTTGTGTGTATCTGTTTGTACATATTTAGTGAGTGTTTGTGTATATAATATATAATTGGCATAGTTTGCATACATTAAATACAATTAAGCTTTATGCTTAAACAAATATACAAATTCATGATTGTAATGTTACTTTTTATTAATATTTAGCAGCATGAACTTAACTTTGGAACACAGAACAACATGTAGTTATCAAAGTTTCCATCAAAAAGAAGTTCTCACAAAGTGTATGTTGAGTAGAACCCAACTGGTAGGTTGAGTGTACTGATGCCAAAGAGGTATCCAGTTTACAACTGCCAGGGGTCTGACCTAGAGTATTTTGGCTGCTGTCAGATTTGGGTTGATTCCAATTACCCACTTTCCTATAGTCTGCTACAAGGTTTTTTTTAAGAATTACTATGTTTTAACAGTGTATTTTTATTTATATATATGATGTTTATTTTATTTCTGTTCTTCATTCTTGGAAATTTTTTTTTTTATGTCACATTTCAGTTTTAAAACTTAAAAATTGTGTTGCAGTCTCTTCACTCATGCCGATTCTCTTCTGAGTGGAGCTCATACTGCATGCGTTGAACTGCTGCCCTACTGAATAGGCCTTCACTACATTGTTTTCATATTTCAGACTCTCATCACTTTTGTGAACAAGCATCTCAATAAATTGAATTTGGAGGTCACTGAACTGGAGACCCAGGTAGGATTTTACAGCCTTTCTTAAAGGGGAGGGATAGTTGCTCTATGTTATGCACTATGCCTGCAACTTTATCCAGAAATTTCATTTAATTATTATTGATTGAGCTCTATGATGTTATTTCAGCAGGAAACCCCTCAATTTTAAATATCTTCGTATGAAGAAGACCCTCACCAATTAAGCAGAGAAATCATGAGGGCAGCTAAATTTGTCTCACGCAGTTTTGTATACTTCCATTAGCATAAAAATTAATTAATAGATGCTCTTGGGCGCTGCCAAGTGCTGTAAGCAGAACCTGTGCTTGTTTTGGTCAGGAAGGAACTCTGTCTGCTTGGTTTGATCCAACGTCAAGCTGAACAGTTGTTTCCTGCCTACCTTTACACAAGCATGCAATCGCATGGGATTACAATTACAATTCAGTGAGATACGTTCTTGAGAGTAAAGCTACTCAAGTGGACTCTATTCAGTGAGGTACGTTCTTGAGAGTAAAGCTACTCAAGTGTATAGGCAGCTGTACAGTTGGGCTGCAGGCTTGATTGCACCACAGAAATAATGTGGTACATGGTCTTCTTTCTTGTTCTCAGCTGCTAAATTGGCTGGAAAGAAGCTAAAAGAAAAGCTTAATCCTGCTGTATTAATACTTCCCCACGTGAACAATTGCAGCAGTTATCATACGAAAATTACAAGGTCAGGCAGGAAGGATGGTATCCACACTATCAAAAAAAACCCAGGTGTCTTCAGGACAGGCTTCATTTTATGTCTTGATTTACGTTATTAAGAGTCTCTGGTTTATTTAAGTAGCTATCAACCTGGTAGATAGAGATTTTTTTTAAAGGTAAAATTAAGATTTAGATGGAAATAATGTGTAAGGGCTTTCAGAAAGATGTTCCCTGTGCCTGCTTATTGCATTGTTTACTTTTGGAAAAAACATATTATTCAAATGTACCTAGAAACTCCTTAAGCATTTATCCACAACGGTATTCCCTAAGATGAGAGATTGTATTTCTATCAGTTGAAAGAAAATTATCTACCTCAGGAAGGTGATGGGTTGCTTCAGATAACTCAGTTTGGTTGTGAGGATGTCTCAGTGCACTGATAGACCTGACGCCACAGGGGTAAGAATGAGAGGCCTTTAACAAAATCTTATGGATGTTGCTATTTTTTTTAGATAGAAATGAACATATATCATAGCAATTAGATATCTTCCATCTGTAATTACATACACTTAAAATTAGATTGACTCAAACTTGCAGAACATGGACAAAGATGATCCTTTGTTCCTTTATTTCCTCAATATACTGAATTTCAGTGCAGTCATGAGATTGCACCTTCATTCTGCTTTTCTCTGCTCAGGGAATGCATGCCATTTGAGAGCTTGAAGGAATGCATGCCATTTCAGAGCTTGAAAGGTGGCTGTTCTGATTCCCCACAATTAGTAGAATAGAAAGCAAAGGTGTAGATCAAAGCCACTGGCAACCTCTCTTTCCAGGAACTTTATTCTGCATGTATATTTTAGCATTAGGTCGGTTTTGGAGAAGACATAACAGAACGTACTAGCTAAATAAAAGGAATCAAAGAAGTTAGATGAGGCCATTTCAGAGCTTGAAAGGTGGCTGTTCTGATTCCCCACAATTAGTAGAATAGAAAGCAAAGGTGTAGATCAAAGCCACTGGCAACCTCTCTTTCCAGGAACTTTATTCTGCATGTATATTTTAGCATTAGGTCGGTTTTGGAGAAGACATAACAGAACGTACTAGCTAAATAAAAGGAATCAAAGAAGTTAGATGAGTTCTTTTAGTTGCAATTTAAAATATTTGTATTAGTAGTTTGCTGACAGTTCTGCATTAGACAATATATATCTTGTTCATTAAGCAAAGCAATGAGTTATTCTTCAGAAAATGTACTGAGAAATGTCTTTTTTACAGTTTGCAGATGGTGTGTACTTAGTCCTGCTAATGGGTCTCCTCGAAGGTTATTTTGTTCCTCTGCACAGCTTTTTCTTGACTCCTGATAGTTTTGAACAAAAGGTAATTAGATTTAATTTTTCTATTAAAACCAAATAAACATACAAACATGTCTAGTAGTACAAGGATGATACTTTTCCGCATAAGTTTGATGTAAATAGCTGAAATCAAGAGAGGACTGTACTGGTAACCATTTCCAAGCATTTTTAAGATCTCAGTATTAATGCTTATCTGGAATAAAAAAGAAAATTATATTAATGATGGGGTGGTTAGAAAGTATTAACTGGTTTTGGCAGCCATTGTGTGATGCTGTCATTGAACCAGACTTACTGTTCATTAAGTGTGTAAAGAATTATACAGATGAATTGATGACAGAACTGATTTTTTGTGTCCAAAATCCAAGAATTAAACATTTGAAAGGTTTCATGTTTTTTGGAAGCATAAAGGCATATAGGTACTATGTATCATTTTAAGACCAACCATTACCCCAGTGTCTGTTGCTATCCTGGCAATTCAGCTGTCTATTCAAGACAAGAGCACTTCATGGGCCATCATATTCCAATTTTTAAACTTGCGGGAGGTGGGCTATTCTTACTTGTAAGTAATTTTTCTATGGGTAATATTAGTTCACATGTTATTTTTCAATTACTTCTATATTTCTGAAACCACCATCACCACCCAGAAAAAAACAAAGCAATGGATTATCTGGATTCCATGGGCCAGATCTTCCATTGATATACAGAGCCCTGACTATTATATCCTTCCGAGCATCTGGGTCTGCAGCTTTAAATACATCTTATTTTGACCATTTATACTATACTGTATATAGTTCACGATAATGACAACCTTTATTTTATTACTAGGTCCTCAATGTATCCTTTGCGTTTGAGCTAATGCAAGATGGTGGATTGGAAAAACCAAAGCCACGACCAGAAGGTATCTGTTCTACTTTTTTTGTATCTTCTTAAAAATTTGCGTTGGATCCAGATCTTACCTCATAGGATTATGGTATAGCTAAGTGAAGGTTGAAATGTTAATCCAAGAGTGAAAGGCAAGATACATTTTGAACTGCTCAGGTAACTCTGTATTTTAAATGGCTGATAGATACACTTTCTCAAATGTTGCAAGGCTTCATTTCTTGAGTGGCCAGGGTAAGATTTGCATGACCAAACATATGCAGTAATACCCAGATATTCACTGAAAGAAAAAGAACGCAGTTGTGAATGGTGTCACTGGCAGATATGAATTGCTTCAATTGCTTCATTTTCCCCCATCCCACATCTTCATACTAAACCTCAAGTATTCCAGTGTAATTCACAAGATTTTCACAAAAGAGGTAGATATTGTGGAAGAAGAATTTCAAATGTTCACATAACTACCTTTGAGTGCAGGGCCTAATCATGCATATTTAAATTAGATTTAGAGCTGGAGACTGAAAATAAAATGTGTCTTCAGGGAAGATGAAGGTTTTGCTGCTGACTTTAGCAGGACCAGGATTCCACTCCTCTTTGCTCATATAAATACAGGATTTAAATCCAGCTTTTTGGGCTGGATATAGGGCCCTTGATTCACCACGTTATAGGGTACTCTTGTGGTTCCTCCCATAAGAAGTTACCACTTCTTACCATGCAGGAGCTGGACGTGCAGCTTCTGCTCCACTCTTCCCAACAGGGGTGGTAGCTGGGCTTCTGCTGATTACCTACCATAATAATCAATATGTATGTGTTTTCAAGACCCATTGCAGATTCACATTCTATGGTGCACACAGTCTTTTCCTGCCATAATATTGGATTGTCATTCCCTGAGGAGTTGATACAAGCTAATGCTTAAGAGTTTTAAGTAAGGGCTCTCTGGAGATTCAGGCACACATCACTGAATCAAGTTCTGCTCCATTCTGCTTATTTTCCATCTCTCCCGACTTCCAGATCGTAACAGCATAACAGACATACGCACACACACAAAAAAATATGTCTCAGGATTGAGCCTACGCTGCCTTTGCATTTAATCTGGACCTACCCATCCTATTTTTTCACTTCCTTTGATTGCTTGAACTCTTATCCACAATCATGCTTAACTAAACCAGTGGTGACTGTATCACAAACTTTTATGTCTGACATAGTCAAAGAGAGAAGGGGGAAATAGTGAAATCTAGGGATCCAAGTAAAACAGAGAGTATCTGTGATCCCTTACTCCCCGTGGAGGTTTAAAATTCTTATGGCATTTAATTTTTCAGGTATTTATTGCTCTAGGGGACAGCTAATTTTTCCAGTATAAATCAAGCCATAAGGATATTTCAGCATATATAAGACATTTCTTGTGCAATTATTGAAATGCTTAATATGAAACTTCCTGCCCAATGTGAATGGAAAAACACATCTGTTTTATGTGTTGTTACATTGGGCACAATGCCCGTACTTAAAATTTCCAGTGAGCGAAAGAGTATTGAAAAGGATCTTACCCTAAATGTGTACACTAAATACTCTTTAAATTCCTACACTGTTTCTTTGAGGTTCTTGAGGAAAAAATATGCTGAAAAGTGCTTTAGAATATGAAAAACATATTTAGTGGAAAAAAGAATGCGGTTAAATAAATGAGTATGAAAACCAATGATTTTTATGGGGTCAACAGTTTATTTGGGTTATTTGGAATATAATTGAAAAGGTATTAAAAAGCTTTCTGTGACCTTTTACTTTAAAAATGGCCAGAACATTAATCTGCTGAGTCTGTAATGAATTCATTCACAGTCTGAGCTTTTTCAGATTACTTCTTGAAATGTGTACATCAAAGACAAGCTCAAGTTTCTCTTTTTCAAAATTGCAACCAGTAAAACATTATAGATGTTGGTCAAACTCATGTAGCAATGGAAATAACTCATCTTTCTCTGGGAGCATGCTTCTTTTTAGTTTGGACCTGTCTGTGGAATTCTGTTGTGGTGGAGTCTTCTGGTAACTTTGCAAAGACCTGTCAAAGTTATCTCTTTATTCATTTGAAGTTCTGTATCAGGAAATGAAGGTGTTACAGCTTGCTGCTGGCCTAAAAGAGGAAACTTCCCGAGTTATACTCTGCAATACTGTTTGCATATAACATGATGTTGTGGGAGCAATGTGCCCTTCATGTAGCTTTTGGCATTTTCTCTTCATTTTATACTGAGCATTTTTGATCTGATTTATTAAAAGCCACAAAACCATGTGGCCACGTGACCATACATAGTCTCAGCATAAAATCTAGGTTTGATTGTTTTCAACCTTTGTCCATGGATGTCAGTTTGCCATGTAGCTAATATCTTTAGCCCTTCAAAGTTTGCATACTTTGGGACACCATGCATAGGTTGGATTGGATTCATTCTTCAAAGTATAAACCCTTCACAATCTGTGAGAAACATCACTGTAGATAAATATAATGGCAAAAATATCTGATGATTACATACACAATTTACTAGGCTTACTTGGAGGTTTTGAAGATAATGGGAGTATGCATACCACCTGCTTTACACCTTCATGGCCAATTCCAAGAATCAAAGTTAGGAGATTGAGTTCCTATACAGTCAACAGAAAGACATAGGACTATTCTAATTCTGTTCTAATTCTATTCTATTCTGTTTCTTTTCTGTTCTTTCTGAGGGCAATTCTGAGTCTCTGTTTGAGATTGAATATTCCTTGAAGCACTAGCGTAGACTGCTGCAGTAGTACTTGTCAGTTTGTTTTATAGATTTCTTGTGAAATAATATTGACTTTCTCAACAACTTCTCTTGGAAACAGCAGGTATTCATTAGTTTTTTGTTTCCTATAAATCCTTTACTTTAGATGTTGAGTTTCTAAGTACTGATTCAGCCGTGTACGTCAGCTAACCCAAAGCGTTTTCAGAAGTGTCTTCTAGGGGCACTTGTATACCTAGCTTCTTTAGATCCTTTAGAAAATTTAAACTTGCCTCTAGCTATCTTGCAGAAATTAGGCCTAATAAAGGATGTTGCAGCCCAGAATGGGCCAAGTCCTGCAATTCTTGCATAAGAGAAGAGTTCCATTGGTTCCTGTCCGATGATTTTTTCAAAATCATTACTTTTTGACCACAACTGACTGAAGATCCAGTCATATAAATATACATAATCCTAGGCACAGTTTGTCTTATGGGCATCTAAACCTTGGTTGCATTTCTTCATCAGCACCATTAGCCATTTGTATCCCTAACTAAAAGTGGTTGAAATAACGATTTTTGAGTTGCCACTTTAAAAACTGTGCTTTATTTATATTTCTACTCTTTCTTACTATCTTTGTGATTTGAATGTTCGTGGATATGGATCTGAACAAGGAACGGGAGTAGGGAATAGGCACTTCTGAAAATGTTTTGAGCTAATGAAGTTACTAATGGTTTTTTCCCTTGTCTCTTTTTCTAGATATTGTAAATTGTGACTTGAAGTCTACACTGAGAGTACTGTACAATTTGTTTACTAAATACAGGAACGTGGAGTGAAGAATTGATTTGGAATGCAAAGGAGTGTTAACAAAGAAAGCATCATAACTAAGATATTTTTCATCAGTATTCCTCTGCATCTTTATCCTAAAAGGAACTAAACCATTTCTCTGAAGAATTTTTAATTGATTATTCTTGCACTACTATTTTCATAGTAGATTTAAGACTAATATAAATTATGAAGAAAAAGGTTTGGAGGAAGGTATTTGGGTATATTCTGGGAGAATTAATGTCTCAATAATAAGTCTTCACACTGTTTTGTAGTAGGTGAAGCAAGAATGAAAAAAAGATTTAGTAACTTTAATTCAAATCAGCCTTTGAAGCCAATCATAGGAAGACTCAGCACTGAGTATTTTAATATTTTTTACATATATCTTTTCTAATCTGGGGATTTTCTATCCATGATAAAATGATTGCATTCTAATTATGAGAAATGTGCATGGGAAGAAACAGTTAAATACTCTTGTTCACATCACAGCTAAAAAGAAGAGACTTTCTCAAGCACTTAACCCGATCAATTTATATTTCCAGTGCTGTTAGGCTTGAATTTTATGGGTACAAACTGAAGTGGCTACTCATTCCTTCAGACTTACTATAATGTGATACTCTGCTTTAAATATGTTACTGAGCATTCCGCATACGCACACTTTGCAGCTTGTCACTTGGTTTTGTTCAAGGTAGAGATCTTTTTTTCAAAGTACACATTTCAGGAAAACACACCTGTAAAATACAGTTTCCCTATAATATTTGTATTACATAGTATTAGAAAGTAAAAGAACAGCTTGTTTTTCTTTTAGTAGTTTAAACACAGGATTACTAGGTTGCAAGTATAGATTTATTGCTAAATAGAATTTAGAATCTGTCCCTTTGGTTGATTTTATGATGAATGTATTTTGCTGCATAATGTCCAACACAAAAAATAAGATTTATTTTCCAGAAACATTCCTGTAGCCTTTCAGATACAAAAGCACTGCTTTTAGGTCAAAACTACTCCCACCTATAAAGACTCCGTTACAGTGTAAGGTTCGTTGGTCATTTTACATAGCTATAAAGAGTACTTTTTTTCTAATCATAACCAAGTATAAGCTGTTATCTGTTTGGTTTTAGCTTTAACAAAGACAGAAAAGAGAAATGGGAGTTGATTCTTCCCTTAAACTTGATATCAAGCACCAATTATGTTTCCATAAAGAAGCTGATAGAGACTGCCTGACACGAGTGTTAATCATCAAAAACTGCACTGGCATAAGCTGAAGAGTAAATTAATCATTTGCTGGAAGTCTTGATGCTAGTATTAGATACCTTTCCAAAAAAAGTGTTCCAATGCAACCACAGATTCTTGGGATCCTGGGTTACACAGCAAGGAAAAAAAATCCTTAGGCAGAAATTACTGGACGACTGTTTAGAAATCTTTGGACTGCTTGGTGCAGGAAGGAGACTTGTTAATAGTCATCCAATTATGGCAGAAGTGGTATAGGTGAAAGGGAAAGCAATCTGTCAGCTCTTGAGTCTGTTCATCTGAAGAAATGCAGTGCTGGCAAGAACGGTCAATAACAGCTATATGTTACTTAGTATATAAAGCATTACATATTTTTCAATTTTCCAGGGCTTTTTTTTTTTAATGTAGAGTTTTCCAGTGCAACATTAGCATAAAGGGAAGACAAGCAATTACGTTCTGTCTTTCACGAACACTAACTGATGTTTAATAACAATATGATACTGACTTCTGCTGGGAGGCCACAGAAATTATTCTTCTGAGAAGTAAATATCAACTTTTGCAAAGAAAAGTCAATATTTAATTCAAAGGACAATACCTGGATGTTCTCTGAACTCAGAAATTGTTACCTGATTGTTATAAGCATTCTAAATATCTTTATTAAAATATTTTTTTACCTCTGTATTTTTAACTAAGTTTCTGAAATTAGAGGTGCAGAAAATAACAATTATTTGCCTTTTACACAGGTAAATAACTGGACATTTTGACCTCGGTGAAAATGAACATGTTTTCATTATATCTTTAATATCTGAGAAGCTAAATGATAGGAATTAACAAAGCATTTTTTGGGCAAACTGAGACAGAACTTCTCATTTATATACCAGCAGCAATTTCAGCTTATTTTAATGTTTCACATATAAGTTTTTCCTTTGCACACCTAGACTGTAGTAATTGTTAATTAATAAATGTATGATGGTTTTTCTGCAGATCATGCTCAGCTGAAATGCTCTTTTACATCTCAGCAATGCCAAAACATTTTGATTGCCCTTGTTTTCAGGAGTGCACTTTCTTTAACGAGGAGATTTATATATGTAAAGGAAAAAGGTTAGGAACGGTGAAACCGGGTTTTGCCTAGACTTGAAAATAAGTATTCCTGTGCTATATTGGTATGACATTATTGGAGATTTTGAATTCTGTCAGACTCCATTCTGCATCCTTAAAAAACATAAAACTGAGACAGAATGTTGAAATCCTCATGCTGAAATGCAATTATGCAGAACCATAGAAACATTTAAACAATATCCAACCTTTACACAATTATCTATCCTATGGTAAGAATTTATGTAAATTAAAATCTGCTATATAAACAAGAGTGTCCTATGTAAATATAGACCCATGTGATAGTTTTAACACATTCACACAAATAGTATATGCTGCCATGTAGGAGTGGGTCACTGCTTATATTTTTGACAGTGTAGATTTAAATAGCTATCAGATAAATATGAAATCTAATATACAGATTATATCTAATATTTATTGCTTTGATACAGAATATTATAGAAATATAGAATACTACTGTAGACAGTTTGTTCTTCAGCAATCAGCGTAGGCCAGCACCTTCCTTCAGGGAAGTGAAATGTTAAGTTAGCTGGGCCAAATTCTGCTGACACCTATGATGCTTTTATTCTTGATACACAGCGGCGTATATTGATGTACAGCTGAATGCAGAATTTTCCTCACTGTTTATATTAAGATAGAAGTTGTTTAAGTTTTAGGTCAATCCTGGTTTTATTTATAATTACTTTAAGTGATTAAATAGATCCAAATCAATGTATTTAGCCCATGTAAGATATGAACAGTCACCTGGAGAGGCCAGTTTCTCTACTGGTCCCAGAGGGAGCTTCTGATCTCGAGGCTGCTATCTCAGTGCTTTGGCTATGTTTCTAAAGCCAGGTAGTATGAATCCAATGGTGGTAGTATGAATCATGGTGGTATTTGGATCTCATCCACCAGACCAATGTGCTTGTCTGTTGTGCTCTGTCACATGAAGGCCCACAGGTAGCTGAATCCACCGAAAACTGGCAGATTATTAGCCTGCCTTGAGTAACAAACAGACAGTAAACATTGCTGCTGCTGGGGCATTGTGAAACTGCCGAAAGAACAGTTTTATGTGTTTCTCTGACTTCTAATCCATCCATTGCATCCAGCAGTATGGTATCCAGATTTGTTCTGTGGTTGGAGGTAGGCATCCTTTCCCTATTGATGGATCCTGGCATGCTCTGTCAACCACACAAAACTTGTTATTTTTGTCAAAAAGGAGCTACAGATTCTTAATAGTATGTCAAAAAGATGTTGTCAAAATAATTATCTAAAATCCTAATATCTTGAGGTCAGCTCCTTTCAGCTTACTTTCCCAGCTGACTGGCATTTAGTTGCCATAAAGAACAGGCCCTAGAAAAAAGGTACTGAAGGAATCTTTGCATAATTTTACGAGACACACGTGTAAAGTCCAGAATTGGATTGCTCTGTATTTCCGATGGAGTACAGACACACCAAGTTTCTTATTAAATTAGCTGACTGTGGCATATCTGGTTCTTTGCATTTCTTAGTCAGTAGGTATCTCCCTGTTATAGGGGGCAGCAGCCCTTGCAGCTACATAGTTGAGGAATTCAAGTGGACCAGCGAGTGTTGGATAAGGTCCTAATCTACTTTGATTGACTGCGGACCAAGTTGCTGATTGGCATATCTCCATCTAAACCAGTGGCATTAAATCAACAGAGCATTTGGTCCTTTCTGTTTTACAGAGGGTTACAGTACTTGGGAATGTTTTACATTCAGGCAGACTATATTGATCGAGGTAAATGCTACTTGGTTGACCTTTGTTCTTACCAATTTTCGTAAAGTATGTTTTTAAATTCATGTTTCAATTTAGCAGACACCTTACTGCAAGCCACAGTGTTGTAAAGCAGAATGGCTTTTAAAAGTAATGGGGTTTATTTCATTAGAGAAAGATATATATGATATTTAATATACTAGATACTACCTTTAGGTCTAGTTCTTGTTATTCTTGTCTTCCTGTCAAAACAGCCTTCATGAATGGCCTGTGTATGTGCCAAGCACCCAAAGAGAGAACAGTGTCTTGAAGACCTCTTGCAAGATTTTCTACACTGTTCCCTAATAGACTTTTGTTGTTTTACTATAAGAATTTGTGTGGGTTTTCTCTTTACAGTTGAAGTAAAATGAAGGGCTGAAGAAATCCTTTGTAGAAAGTTATAACTAGTTTAAAGTAAGATACTTTGTTTTGATGTATCGCATGAAAAATGGAGGTAGCAGCACCAAAATTCCAAAATTATGCATACCTCAGCATCCACAGATTTTCCAAAGAGGTTTTGAGTCATTTAACATTTACTAGGGCTAATTTTATGTGTTTTGACAATATTTTCTGTGTGACTATTTCTTTTTGCAATAATGAGATTTTCTTTTCTGGCTAACAGTTTATACTACGCACTCTGCAACAATGTTAGTGTCATTGAAATATTTGGTTCTCAATTTCAACATCAAACTAATTGAGAAAAAAGAATATTTGCAAAATTTGCTTCTTAACGTGTATCTGAAAATAATGATTAGTTTAAATCAAGCTGCATTGCCTTCAACTGCAGAGTTAGTAGCTTTCACAGAATATATTTTATGTACTCTGTAAGTAAGAGACACTCTATTGCTGATTTTTTCTGAAACCTTTGTTATGATCCACAATAAAATTTGCACCTGAAAATAAACACTCTATGTTGTTATTGGGTCAAAGTCTGAGATGTATGACAAAAAATTAGGATGGCTGTACGGTTTATGTTCTCGGAGCTTCCAGAGCTTTCTATGCATCTAACCCATTCTCAGTTACCTCTTTGTGGGTGTACTCGGTGTTTATTATTATTTTTTGTGGGGGCTGGTGACAGCTGAAAGTGGGTTGGCAAAAACAGCCATGTAAACACATGCTTGAAATGATTAACAGCAGCAGGTCAGGAAAATGCCATATTTGATTCAAAATAGCAAAGTATGCCTTTGCTCTAATATTGCTGTGCTGAACACTTTAGTGGTGATATTGCAGCTGGGTATAAAGCAATTTTTTGCAGAGTAATTTTTTTAATTTGAAATTTAACCAAATGTTAGTGAAATGTTAAAATGATCGACATTAAACTGTCCGTTTCAGAAAATAACTGCATGTAGGAAGATTCTGAGATCTATTTTTTTATAAACTTGTTTTTGTTGTGACCCTTTAATGCAGGAGCTTCAATGCAAAACTTGGAACCAGTCAAAAATATAGGCATCTAAAGTGCTACAGATCAACACTTTTAGCCACTGAATTACTGGAGTGAATCCAGAAGCAGGTGTTTGATCTTTAGGTCTGCTTGTAAAACTGAAACCACCGAGCAGAGCTGCCTAATCAACAGGGAACACTAAGGACAGGGTGAGTTTTAATGCCATTCTTCAATCCCAGACCTATTACTCAGGGCTGGAAAGTAGTGTCTCTGTCTGCTTAGGATCCATGGTCTTAAGCCCCACCGTATGCACTTACGGCTTTTATCCTGAATTTTATGGATTTTGTCCTGAAGAGGAAGTAGACTTGCTCTTCTTCAAACATTGCAGTACAACAAAAAGGTCACGGTCTGGCTACCTCAGTTTCTTCATCGCTACTCACCCAGAAAGTAAAAGATCTGGTTTTAATGCCCTTCTGCACCCGCAGGAGTTACTTCGCCTCCTTAGAAGAGTGTTGTAACCTGCAATATGAATTTAAGGTGATACGCTTTTTTTAGCATGTTGTTGGAGGGGCACTGTCAATTCGTAAGCTGAAGTTGCAACTCTGTGTATAAAGTAATTCCACGTTAACTGACAGAGAGAGAAAGAGAGCAGAAGAGGGAGCATAACTGGTGGTTAGGTTGTCGAAAAGGTAGAAAAGGATTTGGGAGACAAACCTGTCTTCTGGGCCTCCTGTAAGGCCTGCTTCTGTATTTTAGTGAATCAAAGAGTGCTAAAATACCAAAACACATTTTGAAGAGGAACCAGGACTAACATCACCTCTGTTTCAACGCAAAGTTCCTGCTGAGCTTTGGTCACTCACTCCTCTCTTCCAGGACTCTGCTGTCAAAACAGCCCCAAGAGAAGGTATTCCTACCCCGCACAGCCTGCAGCCCGAGTTAGGTTTGCATTTCCTCAGGCAAAGCAAATAATAGTTATATCCCCTGCTTCCTACCTGTTCTGTAGGCATTACGTGAGCTCACGTGGGAAGGTGAGCACCACATCATCTACAAGCTGTGTTTTAGGAAAATGGCAGACACAACTGCATTTTGTCTGTAAAGCCCGTTGAGGTTTCTTGGGCCTTCTCTGAGCACAAGTACTGCTACATCTCATTTTTGGATCCCAGCCAGATTAGAACTAATCAGTCCCATTGAGACTGGGTCAGCTTCGAACATGTGCAAGCATAAAATGCTAGGGATTTTTCAAATGAAAATCAAGGGTGAAATTTAGATGGCTTCAGGGGGAGGTGGTGCTCGAACAGATTTTCCAGGATTGCAACCTTGGTGCCTATATTCTGTGTGAAGAGCAGATCTGCCTGGGGCCGTGCCCCTCACATGGGCTGGGGAGGGAAAACAGGAAGAGCATCTTCTGCTTCCCTTCTGCGATCCCCATGTTGTGGCAGACTGCACAGACTCTTTCCTACTTGACTCTTGGAATAAGCCTGAAAACATGCTTTAACTATTTCTCCCTCTCCTGGATGTTTGCACTGTTCCAGTTAGGTGAAAATTAGTACTAAACTAGCATGTTGAGACTCTAAACTCTTCAGCTGTGACTAATCAGCACCATCCACCGCTTAGGGCTTTTGATGCTGGGAGGACTGAACGGTGCTGACTGTAGTCATGTCTCTGAATGATTAGTCCATTGGATCACATGCCAAATTTATAACTGCTATATTAGATGAACAGATGAGGGCTATTAAATTACATGCAGGGGGGTGGGGGGAAATCGCTGTGACCAGAACTTGCTTTTTTCTTTTTTTTAATGCAATTTTCCCCCCTTTTTTTTTTTTTTTTGGGGGGC
>NW_008796218.1:8439128-8470032 GCF_000699145.1 Aptenodytes forsteri
CTTTTTTTTTTTTTTTAATGCATTTTTCCCCCTTTTTTTTTTTTTTTTTTTGGGTGAATACTTAGGTAAGGGGGGGGAGTACATATATGCCTGTGTGCAGTCTGAAACTTGCAAGGTCCTGAGGACTGTAGCCTCAATGCAGCAAAATACTGAATTTAAATACGTGAGAAAAGTCCTTGTGGTTTCTTTGAGTCTGTTTTACCTAGAAATGGATGAATACTCGTATCACCGTGGGAAGCCTCAGTCACATTTACACTGAGGCCTGCATTGTATTGTCTTCACATCCTAGCACAATCCTATGTAATTACACCCACAAACCCATTACTTTTAAGGCCTGCTTTCCTTGAAAGGATGCCTTATAGCCGCTTTGTAAATTAGCTCATAAAAGATATATGCTTCTTGTCCACTCTTGTATTCATTAAGAGTTTCACCTGCGTGAGGGTTGAAAAACCAGGATAATTTATGTCTTCTCTTGTAAGGCCCTTGGAGATCAGATATCTAAATCAACTGCAGAGTAGCAGAATGCTGCTGTCTGTTTTCAGCCTTGGCACTAAGTTTTAGGCAGATACAACTCAGGTGTGCTTATTATTGCTGTTTGGTTTATATCCATGCCTGGAGGGTTTGTTGCACTAGCAGTTCCATGAATGCATACTATGAACAGTCCTTGTCTTGAAAGGCTCCCAGTCTTGCAGGAATGTGGGAGGTGGAAAGCTGTAAGTGAACTTCTCTAACTTTACACAGAAAATCATGATAGGTATGGATTAGGAACCAGGTTCCCCTTTCTGTACCCTATCTGTGCCTTTAAGTTGTAGTGTAAAACAAGGAGACAGAAAGTTACCAATGAGGCTTGTGTGGAATGCCAGTCCCCAGGGGAAAAGGGACCAGAGGAGTTACAAAGGCTGTCAGCTTAAAAGATTACCACACTTCCTGCGGTAAAGATGTAGGTGCTCAGCATCGGGCCACTGAGGCAAGTAAGTGGGTGGGTTTGTTAGGTTGCTTGGGGAGGAATTTTTCCCACTGAAGTGCTGCAGGGCCATTGGCTAGGGGGAAATTGCCAGCATTACAAGTTACATGCATGTGATTTAGATTTTCCTCTATGTGACAGTAGCTTAAACACTTTCATGTGCATATTGTTACAATAATAGAGTATTGAAGGTGTCAGTTCTGGGTTTCTAAACCTTCTGTACCTCCAGATCTTTCTGAACTGTTTGTAACGGCACTTGAATAGACAGAAAGGACATCATTAGAGCCGATCTGTATTATTAATTGCATAAAAACCTTGCACATCTACTGTCTGAAACCAGCACTCGGTTCAAACAGTGTCATAACCTCTAGCTTCATTTTTTCTGTGTTACCAGGACAAATTAACCCATTAGCTGCACACACTCTATTGTGAGTCAGAGGTATATGACTCATAGGAATAGAACACATTTCTATTCTGGTTTTAATTAACTTGGCCTCCACCCAAATCCTCCTTACAAATGAAAGATACTAGATTAGCTAAAGTCTACAATACATTTTTATGGTTTGTGTTGAACTTACATGTGTATTTTTATGAGAAAATGCTACAAAAGATTCCCATGAATGCACTAGCTTAAAAAGTACGCAACAGAACTGCCTTATTTGACAGACTGTTAAAGTATTGTAATTAATCTTGTTTGTTTGTTTGCCTTGCAAACTATAAGAGAACAAAAAAAGAAATGCACAATTCTAACACATTGGGAAATTAGTCCCAGTCTTGTTTCAGATGGGTGGAAAACAAGTTTGTGGTCGTTACATTTTCAATAGAAGTGCAGTCTTAGGTGGCACTTCCCTTTGTGATTTTCATAATTTTGCTATCAGGGAACTTTTTTTTCTTTCTTTCTTTTTTAAGAGAAAATGTAAAGATTGAATTGGTCAAGATCCTTATCAATATTTCTAATTGGGTCACTGTGCCTTCTCTTAATAAAGCAATACCAAAATCAAATAAAGTCCTCAAATATAAATAGCAGAGAGGGTAATCTGAGCCACTACTGAGTGTAGCCTGTCAAAACGGAAGCAATACTAATTGTATTTACACAATTTTAAAAGAATTAAAACAAAAAAAAGAAAAAAAAAACCCCACCCAAAAAAAAAAAAAAAAAAAAAAAACATAATTTTGCTATCAGGGAACTTTTTTTTCTTTCTTTCTTTTTTAAGAGAAAATGTAAAGATTGAATTGGTCAAGATCCTTATCAATATTTCTAATTGGGTCACTGTGCCTTCTCTTAATAAAGCAATACCAAAATCAAATAAAGTCCTCAAATATAAATAGCAGAGAGGGTAATCTGAGCCACTACTGAGTGTAGCCTGTCAAAACGGAAGCAATACTAATTGTATTTACACAATTTTAAAAGAATAAAAACAAAAAAAAGAAAAAAAAAACCCCACCCCTCTCTGACCCTCAGAGAAATCAAGGCCTGAATCTTACTTAACACTGAACTTTCTTCATGACACCTTGGGGACCCTTAATGCAAATGAGAAGCAGGCATACAGATACTTGGTGGAGCCTTCCCACAACACCACTATCTCTAAAGAAACAAGCACAGAATAAAAGCAGAGGGTGAGGGGAAGAGAGAGAAATGTATCTTTGTGTGAACACTTTATAGTTTGCAACATGCTCATATAACACAATGAGGGTGGGCCAGCTGGCTGTAAAATAACCTAGACTGATAGATTAATCAGGAGTATGCTCTGTGTGCCACCAACTGTCCTGTGACTAATAAGTTAGTTTTCTACTTTGGCAGGTTCCATGAGTTTACTTGTAGCATGAAGAGGAGAGCTGGAGGAAAAAGGTCAGGATTTAAAAGGGGCTCAGTTTGAGGGTCTCTGAAATGAAAACTTGCATGTGGACCACTACTTCCCAGACTCTGCAGTCCCACAATTTAATTCCAGTTGCTTAGAGCACTTAATCAAGATCTGCTTTCAACTCTGCCTGCCGCCAGTTAGTCCTGATAAAGCCCTAACTTGCCTTCTCATTGCCTAAGTGGTGACATTAGGACTTCCATCAAAGCAAAGAAATTAGAGGCACGTAGCAGACTCAGCTTCATTTAGCCAGAGCTCCATGTCCAGATTCAGAGATTTTTCTGTCTTGGAGGGACATCGTCCTCCCATGCAAGAAAGATAGTCTGGCAATGAATTGCTATGATACGCACTTCCCAATCACTGTGGAAAGTTACCAAGTTGGTAGGAAGCAGATTTAGGGCACCAATTTACCTACTGACATTTTGAACAGTTACACTGCTTTTCAGGAACATACTTATTCCTCAGTTGAAAGTTTTGAGTGTTAATTTCTGAAATTCCATTGCAGATAACTAGACCTTGCTTTTCATTTTTCATTAGCCATGGTAGATTTTCTACGCCCACATTGTTTGAGGTTGGATTACCAAAACTGTCTGGATTCCTGTTTTATGCTTACAATAATGTCCCTCCATTGAACAGACCTCCTTTATATAATCTACAAAGTATTGTATGATCCACCAGGGTGCAGAAGATGTGAAGATAGGATACTAATGGGCAAGTTTCTCTGAGTCAGCTCTGCCTCCTTTTGGGATATATGTACAAGGAAACCTGCATCAAAGCTCAGGAGGTCCCTCTTACCCTGTGTGCTCTGTAACAGAAAAGATCGGGGGCTGTCCTTGACTTTGTGGTTAAGGAAGTTACAAGTAGTTGTACTACTGGAAGGGGGAAGAAGCATTTGTACCCTGATGTGAGAAAGAGGATGGATCTTGCTGCGGTAGCACAGTCCCAGCGCCTTCACCTAGCAGACCTGTAACGCCCTCTGAGCACTTTCAGGAAATAAGCGGAACTATCTTGCGTTGCTGGGTCTTTTGCACGTACCTTAACACTTTAACCCCAGAAGTCTTGTGATCCTCTATTCTCTCCTCTAGTATGACACAACCTCACCCAGTAATTTTGTTATCAAGACTGTAACTTCTGCTGCTTCTAAGACCTCTTTCCCAATGGTTCAGTTACCCAGGCAGCCCTCTGGGATAGGGAGTTAAACCGCACTGAGTAACACCAACAGAAAACTTCTGCAGTCTTAAGTCAAGCAAAATTTTCCATTAGGTGAATTCCCCCGATTAAAAACCAGAATATTTGTTCCAGGGAATCAAGACACGCCTGTTCTTCAAATGCAATTTCTCTTTTATTACTGGCTTATTAAAACTTACAGTTCTCTATTAATCAGCATTTCTTAATTAACATAAAATTCCCAGAGTCTGGTACAATTCCACCACCCACAATCCAGTGCTATCCTGTTTGTTTCTATTTAGACTACATATTGCTAGAGTATGTAGGATTATATTGCATGCCGCAATTATTTTCAGGGAGGACTGTGACACTTGGCCTTGATCTTGGCTTTCTCTAGTACAGAGCACTGTAAGTATCCTGTATTTATTTATAACTTGTTGGGGGGAACAACAGAGGCTGTCTGACACTGTGCACTCTCTTTCTCTTTACACTGTAATTCTCGGATGGGACTCTCAGGAATTACATGGAGGAGAGCTTTGCCATTTGGAAAAAAGGTCTTACAATTTAATCAGAATACAATTTTAGCCAACCAGCTAGTTCAATCAGCCAGTCCAATTATGGTGTGGGTTGAGCAAGTCTCTGTGCTCAGGGTTCCCTTGAGTTGCTTTTAGTTATGAAATAAAAATAAGAAATTAGGTCAGTTATACTCTATTGACTTCTTCTAATCATACAGCTTCCAAGAGTATATAGCAGCATAGCTTTGCCTAAATTAATATCTGGCATCTCACCGCTATGACTAGGCTTTGCCACTGGTTGAAAGCTAAATTGGGAATGCTCATTCCAAATGGCAAATTACATATGTGCTTGTCTCTGGATTGGTTTTAACCCTTGCAACACTGCAGATGAGTACTCTCGGTCCAGTGCTAAAAGAGCTGCATCAGCTCTTGCATCACCATCTAAGAAAAACAGCTACTTACCTGGGTGCCTTGCCCCCTCCATTGGTTATTTCCTCCTTGACTGACTCTCCTGAAACCTTGTATGAGCCTTTCTACCAAATTTTTCCTACCTACTTTAACCCTTCAAAAATGCCCAGCTCCTAAAAACCCCTTCATCTGATCATACCTTATGACCTACCTCATCTTCTAGGTGTCCCTTCTCCTTGGTTAAGGTAGTTGATCAACCCAACATCCAAACAATCAAAATCATGCAGCTGATCATGCTTTTGTCTCACCAAAAACCTATTTTTTTTTTCAACTGGTCTTAAGCACTGTGTCGTTCGTGTTCCTTTTCTCCAAGCAACATTAAAAGCTTTGGATGGTTTCTTTATCTTGCTGCATGCAACAACTGGTAGAGCTTCTTACTTCTATCATCAACCTCTCATGTTCTATGGACACACTCATAACACTTCCCCACTCATCCCCCTGCTATAATTTTAAAAGGTAGGATTGAAAGAGCATGTATCAATCAGTTTTTGCCACAATCCAGCACATTCTGCAACATAATTTGCAAGACCTTTTTCTTCTCCCCTAAGGATTATTCTAAGAAAAAAAATCCAAATTCTGACCCAGCAAACAGCCTGTGGCCATTGCTTCATTCACGGCTGGTCAAATATGTGTCTGTTCACACAGACTGCAATTTAGTGTCTGCACAATATGGAGAGTGTGGCTGCGTGTCTCTGCCCATTACATTGCAGAGCAATATTAAGCCAGAAAAGTGCTGGGAAAACCTCAAAAGTGCCTGAGTTTGGATACATCCCAAATGTTTTGGTTTCTTGTGTGCACTTACAGAAGTCAGAAGAGAAAACAGAAAGACCTCTAAATGTGCTGTTGTTCATTCCCCTCCCTTTAATTCTCTGATCCTGTCCTTTTAAATGGCTGCAGTCTTTATTCACTCTCTACTCTTAATTTCACCCCTCAGTTGCAGATGCATACCACTTTGCATACAGTGCCATGGAAGCAAATTGCTGAAAACAGTCACATTGTTGCAAAGTGAAAATGGGATTTGAGGAATTAACTGAACTTCTTATAGATCAGTTACAAAAAAACCCCATGGAGTTGACACATATGAAGGTTATTATTTGCAATACTGCAAAGATAAAAAATGAAGAGGTTGTTACACTTCTCACATGAAGTTGAGTTGCATCTGCACGTCTGTCTATGTGATACTGTTGGGTTTTTAAGCCCAGATGAAATTGAGTGATTGATAGAATCTACTTCTATACCATTAGTGTTATATGCACCTGAGGACAGCTTTATCCACTGATACCACTCCCGTTTTATGAAATAAAAGTTCTGTATCTGTATATCTAGAATTAAGTTGTGTAGTTGTGTATCTGTATATCTAGAATTAAGTCCGCCCTGCTCTGCAGAGGGTGAAGTTCCTTTTCTCTAAATTGTTTTCCTCCTCTCTAGCATGTCGTGTGCTTTCAAAGCTTTGCATGCTAACAGACTCTTCACATTTATTGCAAAGCCAGTGATAGTCTTTTCCCAACATCACTGGACGTGGGTCAGGCCAGAGTTCCAGAAAACAGAAATAGTCAGTATTTTCTGTTAAGTTATCCTCTGAAGTAGGTAGATTGTATGGTATGGTCTGAATTATTAAAGAAGTCAGAGATCATCATGTAACGTACTGAAATAAAACTGTATGTAAAGATGTATTTTGTTAAGTATAAGTTAGATCTTAACATTTGAGAATGATTTGGGTGTTTAGGATAGCATAAGAATTAATTCCAGAAACAAGATATAATCAGTTTACCTTTCATGGCACTGTATCTTGCTAAATGGAAAAAAACTCATTTCGTTTACTATATAATTATCCTCATGTTTTCTTGAATGAAAGCATAGCAAAGATCACATTTCTGGCACATTTGGGAGCAAAACAGTTAAATTGCTAACAAATAATGTTTTGTAGTTTGTATGAGAGCCAAGAAGATTAATGAAATGTTCATGAGAGAGTCTGGCAAGTGGCCACATTCCTATGGGAACATTGCTGCAGTGAGATTTAACGGAGCATGAGGGACATTAAGAAACAAATGTGTGGGAGTTTTAGGGTGAACTGTAAATGATCAAGAATCTAGTAAAACTAGATATCATGTATTTTGCCTTTGAGGCTTTCCAGTGGATCTCTGTAACATTTCTCATCCTTATCTAAAGTCTGTAAGGAAGATGAGCAAAGTGCATCCTCCTCATTTTTTTTTAAGAGCAGCTGTCAAACACTTGAGCTCTACTGACTTCTTTGAATGTTACAGCAGATGTAAACTCATTAAACAAATGGCTACAAGAAATAAGTCTTTTAGCCTGACCAGAGTTTTTGTGTAGAAGCTCCTCAATTAAATGCTTAATCTGCCAGCCTGCCCGAATCTTGCGTATGCTTTTAATTGCAAAAAGCTGTCTTAATTTCGTTCTTTTAGACAAGCCAAGGAGACGCTGCATTACTATAGCATTATTTCTATTTCTGCTGTACCACCACCTCCCCTTTCACAGCAGTTGTCTCTGAAATACATCCATATTGACCATGCGAATCCACTAACGTGATGTATTTTAATTAAGTTAGTGAATGTTATATTTAATCAAAGATAAGGAAAGAAGCTAAGTTTCCTCTGTTTCAGAAGAAAAACTCTTTATCAGTAAGATTGCCAACAGCAATCAAACACTTCTTTTTACAATACCAAAAGATAAATTAAATAGAAGCTATTGATTTCCCTGAGAGCAGGGCAGGCATTGAGAGATGTATGGACTTTACAGTATGCCTTCTAGAGGTTTTCCAAATTAGCTAAAATAATCATCAATGATCATCACAGATAGCTATTAAAGTGAAGGAAACCTGTGTTCTTACTTACCTTTCCACTAGATGGCAATGGTACATGGTAGTTACGTGTACTTTAGTGGAGGAAATCTTTAAAAATGAAAATTTTATTAAAGGTTTGAATATCTCTTTAAATGAGGACAGTCGTACTATTAATATATGCTGAAACTCAGCTGTCTCAGCAGTCGCTATCTCAAGTAGTAAAACTAATTTTCTTTCTTTGGGTAACAAATGCAATATCCAGATTTAGAAGTAACACAGATACGGATAATAAGCCTATTCAAAAGCAAATACAGTGCTGTGAAGACAAGGCTGTCTAACACACCAAAGCGTATACTAGGTTTCTACTTTTATGCTTGATGAGGCACTTTTCTGGTATTAAAACCAAGAGACAAACCGATTCTTGGAGTCATTTCATTGACTTCAGTGGGGTTACGTTAGGGATGGATTTGTTTCAGGGCTTTTGCATTACAAAATTAAGAGTGCACACTACTGCGTGAGGAGGGGAGAGGACTATTCTTTCTGTTGTGAGTCAGAACAGGATCCAAAATGGGACTCCTTTGTAAAAGCTGCCCCAAAGCCATTTGGGGGCATTACATCCTAAAGGAAGTGATGTTGGAGGAGGAGGGTGAGAGGGGGAAGAGAGGCAGCAAAAATGCTTTTTTTAATGTATCCAAAGATCTGAAGAAATGCCATAGACATTCGGACAGATGGGATATATGAATCAGGCTACGGGTGAGTTGGCATCTGTGGAGACCATTTGAGGCCTGTCTGTAATTCAGAATACAGCATGGTAGAACTGCTTTTTCCTAAAGCGTGACAGTTCGTTGTAATGCGGATTAACTGTTTTGCTATGAAATAGCCCAGAGTGGTCTACCTGACCCCACAGGACCTGCTTCCCAGTGGCTGGATAGGGAATGTGTGGGTATTAAAGTGTCTTGATTTAAGAAAAATCTATAATGTGATCACAAATGCATATCAACGTAGAACATTTCTCCTATGCTAATCGTGTGCTTCAGCCTGGAATTTTTTTTGATAGATACCACCTACAGAACTTTCAAATTCGTTCCATGACAAAACAAGATCAAACTCAAAATACAAAAGTTTAACTGCCTTCTAGCCAAAACGTTAACCCAGCAAGATTAATAACCAAACCTGCATTGCTAAATAGAGTTCTGTGTTTACTTACTGTTGTAACTTCATTTTGTACCATCAGTTCATCATATTATTATTCTTATTTAGATCTGCTTCTGGTTGCAGCAACAAACCAGCCAGTTACATTATTATCAGTGAAACATTTTGAGAAGAGTTTGATTGGTTTAGTTCTTTAGTTAGGACTGCTTGTGACTTCTGAAATGAAGTACGGTACCACAGTTTAGGCATTGAACCACGTCTCTGGCGATAAGATGATTTCCTTTCCTTACTTTGCCACCCTGTTTCCACCATGACCATGGCTAATTTACTTGGACTTGTCAGATATGTCCACCTCACTGCCAATGTCAAGCATTCCTTACTGTCTGGCTCCAAGGCTTAGTCAACCAGGAGCTTGAAGCGCTAGGACTGTGGTGGGCACTGATCTACATAAATCTGAAATGCTGTCCTACATCCTCAAAGGCCTAGTGCCTGCTAACACAGATAGGATTTAGGTGCCCAAATATTGTGAAGAACTAGGCTTTAGTTCCTTCATAGCCCTCTAGATTTTCACTTTAGCATCTTTGGAAGTCAAATCCCATGAATACCCATACTCGCTAACATTTAACTCCTCACAAGTTTCATAGGATGTTCAGCAAAAACCTTGCCCTTTCATCACCCTCCCAAATGCACCCATGTTAGTCTGGCTAACACACACATAGAGAGCCAGGGGCTGCCAACAGCCCGCAAGACAGCGCAGCTAGCCTGCACCACAGCAGCCTCATGTCAACAGGTTATCTGTCAAGAAAAGGGGCTACGCTCTTCCTCAATACAGAGGAGTTCAGCAGCAAACTTCAAAGGTGCCAGTTGTGCTCCCACAGCAGCAAACTCGGAGCCATTCACATGATCCATGGTGAGTGTGCAACCAAACAGAGCAAAACATGCCACATTTCCACTGGTGCTGGCTCTTCCAGGGATAGCCCTGTGGTATTGTGTTTCTAATATTGGCCCTGATGGATGTTCTTTTGCTCTGTGCAGGTGTATTAGCAAAGGGTTTATGTAGCAGCCTCTTCAGACTAGCTCTGATATTTTGGGGGAAAGTAAAGTGCTGCACTGGAATCTTTCAGACTTGGAGCTAGCACAGATAGTGGACTGCACACATGCCTGTATCTCTCAGACTTGTGCGGTCTGTAAGATCCTGGTTCCTCCATCCCCAACATGCTCAGGATTAGTTTGCTGGGCCAGGCAAGCTACAGGCGGGTAGCTACTGTACCCACCAGAAGCAGAAGAGTCACTCCATGATTGACTGTTAGGTTTGTGGGCTGTCCTTACTCCCTTTCCTTATGCCCTACACAGAGAAGGAGATAGGTCATCTCCTAGAATCACTGTTACTGACTCTCACCCAGACTGACTGACTCTCGATCTCTTTAGGCTTGTCATGAGGTGGAGAGGGAGAGAGGCCCTCAGGGTCATATGTTTCCCTAACACGTGCTGCCAGGGTGTGAGGAATGAAACAACTCTGAGATACCATTAGCTCTAAAAAGAATCTGGAATGGAGTCCTTTCTCCCTGGGATCTGTTGTGTTGACTTGGGGAAGGATCAAGGTGACTGACTATTCATTGTAGTCTTCATGGACACCCATGGAAATATGGCTAAGAAGTGAGCTTTGAAGACCTGCCCAGGAATATCCCTAAAGCCACCTCTCCCATAGGCTCAGTCCTTCTCTCCCCACAGCTGTTCCAAAGCACTGGTGAAGCAAGATGAAGGTGAAGTGACTCTTCCGTTGGGCGTGTGGGATATGTATAGCATCTATGCCCGGCAGTCCGCCCTGTGCTCACTCTGCAGATGTCACTGCTGTGCACTGTTGAAGAAAGGGAGTAAGTCCTGGCCCCTTCTTCTCTGTAGTTCCCGCTCTCACCTTCCCAGAGCCAGCACTTCTGTTCAGGAACAGAATTGCTCTGAAGCTGTCACAGATTCCTTTTTGCCTGGTGTGGTGGTTTTAGTCCTAAGAAAGAAACCTGGACATAGACTGCCTCTCTTGAAGCGCCAGGGAGGCTTGCAGAGTCCCAGAGGTCCCATTGTGCTTTTCAGAAGCCTCATGGTTACAGCTGTGTTAAATCAACCCCTATAGCTGATGAAAAGTCATGTTCACTGTTGGTGGACATGGCAACACATCATATTCTGCTACATTTTTGAAAAAATATGATTTTTTTACAGCTCAGCTCTAGTTGAGGGGTCTTTGCAAAAGTCCTGAAATACTGTCAAGCAGAATTAGTATTATTAATATTGTCAAGCTCAGAGACCGTTTTTTGAGGACAGAACTTCTTTAGGAAAGAGAAACAAGCAATGAAATCGTGTGATCAGATCCCATTTTGTCACAGAGAAGTGGATTTCATTACCTGCTGGAATAGGCCCAGCTGATCTTGTCTAAGTGGAAGCTCTGGCAGTGCTTTAAAAATGATGTTGTTGGGTTCTTTTTGTTCTTGTTTTATTTTATTTTTTGCATCTATTGACTTGTGACGGCAAGTGAAAGATGCTGGTTGGGAATGAGGAAATGACAATTCCCACCGTGTTACCCTGACATTACCTAGATTGGTGCATACGGTTCTACACAAAAAAGACCACTTTTCAGTGTGTTTTTAATGACTGGGCACTTAGGCAAAGGAAGAAACCCTTCTTTCTTCGGTAACTGCAGAGTGGAAGATGTGCCCCACAGCATGGAGGTTTTGTCCTAGAATACTTTTCTCTCTCAGCAAAAAGATTAACACCTCTTGCAGGATCTGTGTTCTCTTCTTAACTCTGAGCATTGCTCTGACATCCACAGTAGCCCAGAAAGCCGAAGAGAAATGCTTAGAGCTACAGCTTTCCAAGGAAGTCAGGATGCCTTTTGTGGCCTCATGGCTCAACCAAACGTCTGAGGTGGCTGTAGTGCGTCCATTCCAGCTGAGCTCAGCCGGTGGGCAGTGGTGCTGAGGAACACGAAAAAACCCTTTCTCCCTTTGCTGGGAAGTTCATTTCAATTTGGTCTCATGCTCTTTCATAAAGCTTGTTTTTCTGCATCACACCCTGACAGTTTTATGTACCGGACTACGAAAACACTGCAGCAAATTTGCTGTAGAAAATGCAATGGACAGGCCATATTCTTGGACCCATGTAAAGAACTCTAAATACAGTCTTGCGTATATAAAAAAAAATAAAAAATGTAAGTCAACATCATGGATTTTTAAGGTCTGAGTCATTACTTTGTATACATGTCAGCAACAATCCTGCTTTTGATTTAGTGAGGACTGTAGATTCAGATCCCTGGGTTTGATTTTGTCTTGTCTCAGCCTTACTGGAAATGGTTTCAAGCGTCAATACCTTAGTGTATTGATGGTGTAATACACAGTGAAAACATGGTACCACACATAGTGATAGTCCTTGTTTTCTTCTTAAACTTCATAGCTGAACAAACTATGGAAGTAAGCTTTCAATGTTTGCATGATTCAGGCACGTTCTGTTTATTTACTCTGTGTGTGTCTCTACAAATCCATTGAGTTTAAGGAAACTTACAGGCTTTGGGAGGAGTATTTAGCCAGATAATTCTCAGCAAAGACTGGCTATGTCTGGCCGTAGCATGGAGAAGGAAGGACATGAAACTGATTCCACCATTGTGTCTGGTCTTTTCCAGCTCATCTTCCTGTCACTTTACTTCCAGAAGCTGGGGCACAGGTATATTCCCTACCCTCGACTGGTGCATAAGCAGAGCATTCACTCAATTCTCCCTAAAGACTAGTTGGAGGAAGGACTCCAGAACAGGGTTACACTTGGTTATTCCCCCTTTATAGCAGCCCTTAGATACTGTAGTGATGAAGTCGGTAAGAGTGTGCCTGTGAGAGGGAATAACAGGTTTGCTCCTGGCGTGCATGAGACCTGAGTCGTCGCGCGAAGTCTGCAGCCGCAGCGCCTTACTCCACGAGGCTCCGGGGCTGGTGTCGCAGAACTGCCTGCCAACTGCACTCGGGTGTCGAGCAATAGCACGCACTGGTTATTAATACCCACTGCGAAGAAGAGGTGAGTGATACTTCTACAACTAAGGTTTCCCAAAGTCATTTTTACTAATTAGTCAAGAAAATGAATAAGAAATATGTTCTTTCCCTCAGAAGGCTCTAATCCCACTTGACTGAGCAGTATTAAGCAATCCTATGAAAGAGAATGTATTTTTGAAGCAGTCCTTGGGGCAAAATTAGAGCTTCAAGAATAAGAAATAATGAGACATGTAGGGGGGGAGAGGCTTTTCTATTTTTGGAACAAGTATTAAAGAAGAGCCTTTGCTCCTGAGTCAAGTTCCCATGTTTTTTCATTATGTTCTTTGGCTGAAGTGGTCTTTAGATAACAAATGTGTCAAGCTGTTCTGTCTCACTAAGTTAGAATTAGGTTATGTCTGTGCAGAAGAAAGTTTTGGAATAGCTGCAAAAACAATTACAACGCTGCTTGATCGACTGATGATGTTAATTGTAAATCCATATTAAACTGGGGCTGGGCAAGAGTTGCCAGAAGGATTCATTTTCTATGTACCATGACAGATCTTGTCTCCCTTTCCTTTTTTCTGGTGCCTTAGACCTTAGATATCTTCAGTATTTTCTGAAAGCATAGACAGTAGCCTTAAGCAAAGTTACCGTTGATAGGAAGGTTGCAATGGCCTATATAAATCTCCTTACATGACTTCAGCTCTCATAAAAGCAGCTCATAATATTTTAATCATATTCTGGAAGTCCTTGAATACTAGCACATAGGAAGTACTGTACCAACAGGTAGTTTCTTACTTAGGAAACTTTAAGGTGAGTGTTTCTTTTTTGATGTGATTGTTAAAAAAGGATGGATACAAAATGCAATCTGGGAGAGAAGAATGGAAGATAAAAATGGTCTTTTACTCCATTTTACATTTAAGATGGAAAGCTGTTCTTTCCAGTCAGATGTCATGTCTCTTTCTGTTTGCAAGAGCTTTCAAACTCTGTGTCTGCTGCTGAGCTGTGGAAGGCTATTTGCGCGGGAAGTATTTCTGCGTTTGGGGCTGTGCATTTCTGAAAGCTTGTCAGATTCATGTTCTTTAGTGTGCAACTGTTTAAAGCTGCTCAGATGTTTACAAGTCGTCCTAGTGATAAGGAGCGCATGAAAAATACAACATATGGGTTGATTTTGCCTGTTATAGATAGATGGCTTGTCAATTTGTCACGTGATAATACCAATCTATAAGCAAGCTTAAAGATATATTGGCACGGAGTGGGTGCCGGGGAATGTAACTTTGGTGTGGGTTCCAGGTTACTGGTGTAACTTCAGTGTGGCCACACTACCAGGGGCTGAGCCAGAGCTGAGTTATACAGCTGCCTAACCGAATGGAGAGAGCGGGAGTGATGTACCATAATCCCACAGATTTTCTGCTTATAGGAAGAGTGCTGAGATAGAAACAGCTGCTGACAGATTCCAGCAGAATATAGAAACAAAGTGAAATGTCCTGTGTCTGTGGCAATACCCACGTGAAAAATTAAATTAATTTTAGTATACTGTTGAAAAATTACCAGTTCCGTGGCTGTGAAACCAATGAAGCTACTGATTAATATGAATAGGGCAGTTCATATTCACAAGTATCTTATTAGGCTCTCCATAGACTCAGGAAGATCCTGCTGTTTCAAAATATGTTCGAATCACATTTTCGCTGCAGCTATAAGAGCTAAAAATTTGGGGGAGGGGAGTGGTTAAAGAATAGCAAAGATGGGTGCAAATTCATGTCACAGAAATTGAACAGAGATCACAGATCTTCTAGGCCCTTCTGTAGCTGGCACAAACAAAGGAATCACTAAATTGTTCCTGTGACAGAGACTGCACAGCCCGTGAAAGGGTCCTATTAAGTGTGCTTTTACCCAGAACGTTTATGACTGTAATTGCTGATGCAAGTCACTTGGCACAGCAACTGACAGTTCATTCATAACTTGATGGTTTCTCTGTTAATAAGTTACCGCCCAATTAGTTCCTGTGAAGGTACTTCGTGAAATCATAAAGTCATATTCTTGTAACTTCTCCAGTATGACATCTGTCCCATGCTAGCCACAAAGGACTGGAATTCACCAGTCTGCTGAGCTACAGTTGGAAGATGACTGGAGATGGGAGAGGAAGATGTCAACTGCTCTCTGTGCTTCTCAGTCCTAAAATTAAGGGCTGAACCAGGAACAGCATCAACTAGGGCACTTAGGCCCTTCCGGCATCCAGTAGGTTGGTGGGGGAGTGGAATGCATCCCTGCAGTGGAAAATGGCATAAGGGCCATTAATTATGGCGGCACTGTGTCCTCTGTGGTTCCCCATACTCAGATAAGATCCCCATCTGTAGAGGTCCAAGGATCTGAGCATGATTTCTTTTGGTGGCTTATGTTTCCCTCTAGTTCTTGTTAAGGAAATCAAATGCATTTTCGATAGCTAATCCAAGAATAAACTGGCATTCCTTTTTTGCTGTGCTTCCTCAACCTTCTTTTCAATATTCAAAGATAATAATGGACTATCCCTACCATTCCCTTGCTTTTGTTTTGGGTTGTTTAAATGAATTTCCAAGACCATGACCTTCTGCATCAGCAGTACCATCTGCTTGAGAGTGACATTTTCTTCATCTTGGCAACCAAAGACCTAGAGTTACAGCCCTTTACACTGCCTGTTACTGTGCAGCAAGAAGAGCCTTTCGGAGCAGGAAAAAAAAAAAAAAAATCATACTTTTACTTTATTTTGTAATTTGTCTTGCTTCATGCATATCCATGCAAGTATAGGGTACTATCATCCAGTACTAACTCACCTTTCAGATTAAATTCGGAGCTGACCATTATCTGTACTGAGACCGCTTAAGTACGATATTGTCCTACAGGGGCTGCACGATTTGAGATTAATTTAATGGTGGTCTTAACTCAGGCATTTTGCATGGGACTTTTTCTTTCTCTAGAGTTAGTGGTCTGAACTTCAAATCCGGGTAGGTCTGAAGTTATCTATCTGAAGGGTCATCTCTGGCACACCAAGTCCATAGGAGAAATTTATGAAGCTTGGGTGTGTATATAGTTAGTAAAGATCGCTCATCTCTGTGAAATGTATCCAAGCATCAACATAAAGCTGGAAGTCTTTTGGCTAGCTCTTTTTCTTAGTCTCAGTCCCAAACTTCCAGGAAATGCAGTTTTCTAATGCTTTTTAGCTAAAGTTCCCATTTAAGCCAAATACTTTGTGCCTGAATATTTCTGTAATGACTAATTTAAACAGATGTAGTACTACTACAGCTAGGTCTCCATTAGTTAACCCAAGTTTCCCGCTGTTATGTTATTTATTAAGATGGTTATTTCTTGAATTGAAATTTGAGATACCTATTAACACATGTTACAAGCTGAACAGATGGCTGTACATTTCTAACTCTAAAAAATATATGTTATGCAGCTGTCCTGCCATCCAGAGGAGTCATAAAAATTAAAATAAACTAAACTTTACCTAACACATTTATATTTTTTCTTATATATTTATTCAAAAGTTTCTGAAATGCAAATTTTATTGCCCTGGAAAAATACTAACTTTCAGAATACTTCACTTCCGCTATAAAAGATCATCCCAAGGTAGGAAATAACTGCAGATCAAATCTAATGACTGGTCTGCTGAGCAGAGGTTTAAAAATTAGGATCTCGGCTTACAAAATGGCTTACACCAAATGATCAGATATGGCCATTACATGGACAGAGGGAGGGGACAGCCATGTCACTGCTAGGTTTTCTTGTGGTCCAGAGCATGAAGTCGTGGCAAGGAGTGAGGTGTCTTTTGCCTTATCAAGTGCAGTTTCTGAACTAGAGTTGAGCAGCACAGCCCAGAGCCACTTTTAAAGCTACTAAAGTAGCTTCAGTTGAGAGCAGAAGAAGGGCCTGCTGAGGATTTCTCCTGGAAGGTGTGTGGTGAGGGGGTGTAGGGACCCAAGGGGCCTGGCCAGAGTGGCCTAAGCCTCTCGATGAGTGGAAGGAGCATTGGTAGTTTTGAGAGGGTGGGACAGCCATGTCACTGCTAGGTTTTCTTGTGGTCCAGAGCATGAAGTCGTGGCAAGGAGTGAGGTGTCTTTTGCCTTATCAAGTGCAGTTTCTGAACTAGAGTTGAGCAGCACAGCCCAGAGCCACTTTTAAAGCTACTAAAGTAGCTTCAGTTGAGAGCAGAAGAAGGGCCTGCTGAGGATTTCTCCTGGAAGGTGTGTGGTGAGGGGGTGTAGGGACCCAAGGGGCCTGGCCAGAGTGGCCTAAGCCTCTCGATGAGTGGAAGGAGCATTGGTAGTTTTGCTGTGTGTGACGCTACACTCACTCTTAGTCAAGCCAACTTGGCACTTAGTATCAAAGTAACTTTTTTGTAACATTAAAAGTTTTTATTATTTTTTACAACATCAAGTTTTATGGGATTTCTGTCAACCAACTGCAATCATAACAACAATAAAAATACGTGTTTGTTTAGTGAATGGAGTGCTGGTAAAGGTCTTGTATTGGCTGCCATTGGAGCTGAAGCTCTCCAGTTATCCAGAGAACAGGTGTTGGAGGTCAGCAGTAGGACAGGCTTGCCCAGCCTTGCTCCCAGAATGTGCTTGGCCCATGCCGGCACATGGCAGTAGCATAGAGGGGTTGAGCATCCCTCTTCTACGGCTGAGGGGAACTAAACACAAAGGGGTTAAAAGATTTGTTTGAAGTCAGCCCTCCAACTGGTCACAAAGCCAGGAATAAAGCCCACATTTCTGCAGGTTCCACCAGCATATTTCACAATTAGGCTATCTGAGTTTTTTCTAATATCGGCCGCTAAGAAATGCACTAAGACCTATTTGTGTGTGATTTCAATAAACCAGCCATGTGACTCCTTAGGGAGGAAATGCACAGTGCAAAATTATGGACTGCAGAACCTCATTACTCCAGTCACCCAGACCGCAGCTCTAACCAAGGGCTGCTTCATTGACTCCAGGGAAGGGAAATGCTAGCTCTAGTCCAATTCCTTTGGGACAGTTGTCTCCAGCATGAATGTGACACTACAAAAGGCTGACACTAACGCATATGCAAACTGGAATTTCTTTTTCATCATCGAAACTTGGGAGCAGGGCTACACTGGCACTGTAGAGGTACCTGATACTACAGGGGGGTGACAGAGCTTGTCTGAGTACCACAGGTAGCCCAGCCACAACAACCCAAAACACCACGTGAGCTAGTTACCCTGTGAAGCAGCTTTGTGGGACGACAGTGAAGCAACTCTTGTTACCCAAGCCAGATTGCTTACCTGGCTCTCCCTGCTGCACTATAGGTTGCAGTGAGGGCATTCCTGTGCCTCTTCTGTGGAGCAGCATGAGGAAATTTGAACAGCTTTGGTTTGAAACTGGCCACTTACGTGAAGAAGTGACAGGAGAGCTGTGGATTAACACTTGACATGAACATTGATTTTGGTTCTAGATGTTATAGCTGTTAAATCTGGAGTTTCACTGAGAGGCATCATGAAGGTCCCTCCCCAACAGTTGTTGCTGTGAAACAAATAGGGGTGTGAAACAAATAGGGGTTACTGTGCTCAGAAACAAAGGTAACAGCATCATTTTAAAACTGACCTCTTCTGAGAAAAAAAGAGTCTTCCATCTAGACAGAGCAGTACTTGAAGCATTTTTGGGGAATTTAAAAATTACATTTTTAAAAAGCACAGAAGTTGGATGTCCTTAGAATCACGGTTCACAATTCAGCCGGGCTGGACAGCTTGGGGGAACAAGGGAATATATGTTTACACTGTAGCAAATACAAAAGAAGCAATCTTAACTAAATTATGTGTGATACCTTTTCTGTTTGCTTTTCTTCAGTATGTTATTAGGAAACGGGCCAATTTCAGGAATGTAGTTTTTAATTTTCACTACTACAGTGAGTAAACTGGTAGCCTTTGCAAAAATGTGGAGTAACGTTCTAGGGTAAGACCAGACCACACTGACTGACACACAAAGAAATTGTCTCTTTAGAAAACATAAACCTTTAGAACTGCAGAACTGTGAGGGATTTCAAAACCAATCACTCAGTCTAGACCTGCACTGAGGCAGGATCAAATATTCCCAGACCACCCTGGCGCGTTCACATCCTAACTTCTCAAAAACTTCCCGTGAAGGAAGCTCCTCTGACTCCCCAGTTAGTCTGTTCTGGTGTCTCACCATTATAATGCAACATAACAGAAGAGAGATTCAGAACATGGCTGTGTTATGTTTATAGTAGGGACAAATTTGCACTGCCATGACAATGTAGAGGATTGCTAAAGTGAGTTTCACATTAGATTTAACTTAAACTTTAGGACCTTTTTATATTGCCGGAGCAATATGAAGGGCCTACTAATGTAAGCAAAAGCGAGGCTCTCGGTTTCCGATGATCTTTCTATGGCTGTAGACTAGGAAAACTCCCTAGGACAATGGTGGTCTTGGCTGTATAAAGAAAAGTCAATCATATACTTCATCTCTTCTCTGATAGTGTTGTACAGTGCCAAAATTTGAATTGTCTGGAAGCAATAAAAAGAACTGCATTGATAACAAGAGAGGGTGCAAGATTCTGAAACCATCTGTCACGTATTTTAACACGTATGCAACAGATTTCTGATGTAATTTAATAGTTTTTTCCCATGCTTTGTGTATTCCATATTCCTCAGTTTAACATCGAGGGAGAGCTTTCAGATACACCTATGTCCACCGCCTTGTGTGGTACATCCCACGTTCAGATGAAGCTGTACAAGATGCCCACAAGGTAAGCCTGCAACTCTCATCATCTGCATTTCTGCTTACCCTCTCAAAAAGAGCAAAACCCTGCAGCAGACAACAGATTGCATTCCCTCTTTCTTTTGCTGAAAACAGTACAGCTCTTTTCCATTTCTTTCCCTACTTGAAATCACCTGTTGATCTCCAGACAGCTCCAGGCCTGCATCTCACACATTTGCAGAGCAGCCCTGCAGCTTCCCCTCCTCCATGACCCCATATGCTGGAAGCAGCTGGTTGGTCTGATCTGTGATCTATTAACCAGCTGCACTTGGCACACAGAGTTATGGAGGAGAGGAGAGAGGCTGCAGGTGAGGGTGTGCCTCTGAGCGTAGCCCTAAGCTGAAAGGAAGGCACGCTCCTCAGCTGCAGCACAATACTGGGTGGCCTCTGCCTGCACGTGACTTGCACGCAGTGTCTCACTCAATGCAGCAGCAAAAGCGGAGGGGCCTGAACATCTGTTTTGTTGCATGATGTACCATGATTGACAGGAAGATATCTGGTCTTCTTCTAGAATGCCTATTTTTAAGGATGTTTCTGTGAATTGAATAAACCAGTTTTGCAATCTGCTACAGGCCCCACCCTGCCTAACCCTGGCTAGTTAACCTGTAACAGATTGCAAAACTGGTTTGAGTCACGCAGTAAAGAAAGAGACGTAAATTAGGTTTTTAATAGTTTAACTCTCCTCACCAATAACATAAGCCATCAGTTGTTAATAGTGATGCCGTAGAAGAAGCACAACACGTGTCACCCAGTCATTCCTTTGCCACACTGTAATAGCTCCTTTCATGGTTTTGGAGATTAAAAACTATGTAGACGGGAGTAAAAGTCCCTTCCCAGTGCTTCAGCCTGGATGCCTAATTCATATTCTGTGTGTAGGATTCACATATGTGCCATGAAGAGCTCTGACATAACTGAGCAACCATAGTTCAGCTGATATGCATTGCCTTGCTAAGCCACCATAACTGGCTTGTGTGTCTGAGCCAATGTGGGAATGAAGTGCAGGTAAATGTCTCACCCCCTTCAAACCTGGGCAGCAGAACAAACCCATGTCTCAAACAAAGAGTTTTTACTTACTCTTTTCCACTGGCCTGAATTCATGAGACACCTACAGTTTAGACAACAGTCACCTAGAGAAAAGAAAACAGAACAAAAAGGTATGGACAATGTTTTATACATGTAGGATGTTAATATTGATATGTTACTAAAACAACTTGATACCACGCAAGTTTATTCTCCCCATTGGTTTGCTATAATGCATGGTCAGAAGGAGCATGCATGCTTAGCCTACTGACATAAAATGTAAAGTCAGTGAACGCTCCTTCTGAGCAGGTGGCCCTTCCAACCGGCTTTAGATTTCCCATTCCCTCTGGCCCATTTTCAACCTTTAATTCTTTTATTGCAAAAGGGAACTGAGTGAGCAGGAGTTCTAATGCAGAGATAGCTTAATGGCTAATTCCATTCCAGATGCAGCCAACAAGTAAGTTTTGCCCAGGCTACACCGAGACCACAAAATTGATGAAGCCCACTTACCTGTTTTAAAAGGTATACTGGTGGCCATGCTCCTGATCTCGTGGAAAGGAGACATTATGTGTCGTTTCAGTTCCCAGTTTGGAGGGCTAGATCCACTAATGGCTTGCTCCGAAAAGCTGGAACAGACCCACTGCTTTCTTCTGCAAGGAGCACAGTAAAATGCAGTGAATAGCTCTGAAGGAGAACCTACTGCTCTGCAACAGAGCTGCCTCCTGCTAGACAGTGCTTTCTCCATGGGGCTTGGAGGAGTGTATTTATCTCAGGCAAAGAAGGACATTAAACTCAAGTTCCTTCAGTCCTGGATGGACCGAAGCTTATGTAGTTTGCTACCAGGGAAGGACAGCGAATAGCGATGTCACCTTCTTCCTCTCATTGCTGTAAAGCATGGAGGCCAGCTGCCAGTTTGAAAAGCAAGAGCAGAGACACCCACCCTCAGCAGAGGCAGCTAGGGTCTGAATTGCAAGAGGAGAACACCTCCTGTTATGCCAAACAAGGTGTCTTCATGCTGACAGAGGGCAGACCTCTAACTGCTTTCCTAAGGATTTCCCTTTTAGCTAGTTTTAGGTACCTCTAACTTACGTGAGGTGAATCGTATTCTTAGGCACCTGGCTTTTCCCATGCATTGTCCATTGCATCTAACATGAAAGCAAACTCATAAGGCACGAATTGCAACACTGAATGTTGGGGAGGTTTATCCTTAAGAGCATCAGGGCTGGGGTCACCTATGCCAGTATGGGGAAAACTTTTTAAAAAGGAAGGAAGGAAAAGACAATATCATAAACAAAAGTTCTTGCACTGTGTTTCTGTTCAGGTAATTTTTTGTGCGAATGGTATGACCCAAATGAGCAGAGGGCTCATAGAGCTTTTTTGTGCTGAGAGGCTGGCAGGTGGTGGCGTACTAGCAGGGTTCAGCCATGTACCACTACTCTTTGCTAGTACGGACAAGATTAGATGAAGAAGCACTGCCCAAGGAAGGGGTTACAGCCTTCTAATTTTGTCTAACTACTACCCAGTGGTTCTTCTTTACTCCCCTTTGGCAATTAGAAGTGACTCAAAAGCCTTCACCTGCCTATAACTATATATGCAAGGCCATTATTATTACTAAATCAAACTGCTTCCCTTTGTATGTGCTTGGAAGGAGTTTAACATTGCTGAATGCTCTACTGCAGCTAAGAACGCAGCCGTTCTGAGTTTCAGTTCTTTCCAACAGTTACTGATGTCAGTTCTGAAATACCTCTATTTTACAAGCCATTTAATTGCTTACTTTAAAAATTCACCAAAGCTCAGCTGGAGCCTGATTTTCAGTGAACCTCAGTTCTGTACCCACAAGGAATTTAGATGACTCTCTGACCTCATATTAAGTGAATAAATTAAAAAGATTACCTTTTAAAACCATTGATTGTACCTGACAGACATTTGGGATACAATATCTTAAGGCACAAAAGTTGTACTCATTTGTTTTTAGACTATTTTGGAAGTTGACTTGTGGACAAGTTGGGAGCTTGGCTCTTCAGCTATACCAGAGAGCAAAAAGTTGCAAGAACTAACAGAGCTGGGGAGAGGATTTTTATATGTAAATAAGAAAGAAAAAAGAACGACCGGAGGGCTGTGTGGTAGATGCATTTGCATTAGAAAAGTGTGATGTGCTAGAGGCGTAAAGAGCAGGTAAAAAATTGGATGCGGAGGGCTGTGGTAGATGCATTTGCATTAGAAAAGTGTGATGTGCTAGAGGCGTAAAGAGCAGGTAAAAAATTGGATGGTACTAAGTTCTGCTGTTACCTTAGCTACTGTGAGGATTGCTTTGACTTCCCATAACAATTTCCAGTTGGTAAAAAGGAAGTACTAATGTTTAGGGCACAGGGGTGGTGTGAGGATCAACTGCTTAGTGTTTATAAAGTGCTTTGAAAATGATAAATGTTATATAAATCAGGAAATGCTGACAGACATCATCCATCTGGGACTGATTGTGAAAAATAACAAATTAACTAATTTTTTCAGGATCTAGAGGGCAAAAGAAGCACATAAAACATACAAGGTTGTGCAGGTGGTAGAGTAACTGCACTTGTGAGGTCACCTAAGATGAAATCATACGTGAAATGAGGTCAGGATTCTCTATGTTTATGATAAGCATTTGTCCATTACATCATCTCATTGTTTAACACACTTCTACCCAACTATTTAATGACCGTTTACAGGACCTGTGATTCACAGTTCCTTATGTGTCCCACTTACCTGTGACACCCACTGTGGGCAGAGTGCTTTGCCCTGTGTGCTGTGTGGCACACAGCCCTGAGCCGTGAACACTCACTGACTAGTGTGACTTGCGGTCGTCCCTGTCTTCCTTCTGCCAAAGCCCATTCATTAAGACTGTACAGCAATTCCCCCACCTTTGGGAGGCATTGCTCTTCCTGCAGGATACCTGTTTGAGGTGGTCCTCCATTTCCATGGACCACTTCAAACACTGGCAATGCGTCCTGACTGGCGCTCTATGGGATGTAATGCATCATGAGCATAAGAGCAGAAAAGCCAGAACAAAGAGAGCATCTGCCATCAAGATTAAGCTTCACAGCAGCCAGTCCATCCACTGGAGCTTGTGAAGCTGCAGAACTCTGAATTTTAAGAACATTAAACAGTTGTTTTAATTTCAAGTAAGTAACACTGTCGGTTCGGTTACTGTTTTTCATTACTGGAACATGACAGAGAAAAAGCAGTGAGAGAAGAGACAGTCCAATATTAAAATTAAACGTGGGGATCCTATTCTAATAGACTAGAGCACCAGCTAGCCTCAGTGGCTCCTAGATCTTCAGATGACTTCTCTTTTTCCTGTTTCCAAAACTGTCTTCCTAAATACAGGCTAGATGAAAAGTATTTTGGTTCCCCTGGGAAGGATGAGGAAAGGTCAGGATTTACATGGTGATATTTACTACTACAAATTCTGTAATGGCCGTTACAGAAACTTGATTCAGTAGTTCTCATCCCCGTGAAGTGAGTCCATCTAACTACATACCCATACACCATTATGATTTCCCAGCAGCTTTAGGTAATTTTTTCTTCTTTCATTACCCAGCTAACTGCAAATTACTCTTTGTAATTTTTCTACCAAAAAGCTGTGTAAGCCTGGCCTGCAAGGATTAGTTGCAGTAAGGAATGCATAACCTCTCTTTAGATTTCCTTTTATACTCATTTGAACATCCAAATAATCAAGTTTAACAGGAAATAGCAATATATTCTTCTAAGAGTCCCTTTCCTTTGCCTCTCCTCTCCCGCTTCCCCCTTCAAAAGTAGAAAGGCTGAATCCTGCTAGGTTTGAATCACCTCGGAAATAGTGCTGTGCTCTCTCAGCTCCCCTGTTCTGTCCTGAACAAACCCTGAGCTTTGCAGGCAGCTATATTATACCAGAAGAATATGCACTGAGAAAATAACGAGGCAAGAGGAACTCAGTTACTTTTTGCAGGTCTCATTATGCAGATGACATAGAAGAGAGCGTGACAAGAGGACGTATCTCTCCTGACTTTTTCCTTTCTTAGCAACATCACCCTTAACACCTCTGCAGAGCTCAGACTTTCTCACTTTGGTTTTCTCCCAATTTTATTTACCATGTGTGATTCAACCTGCATTATGAATGGAGACATGGAAAAATCAGTGTAAAATAAGAGTAACTATATTCTAGTTGGCCCTTCAATGTGCAATCTGTCCTACCTGCCTTAGTCGTATATCGGGTATCCCTTCCACTTCAGATGAAGTTTCGTTTTGTATTTATCAGAACTTCCAATGATACTTTGGACTCTGTATGGATAAGGAGCGTTAAATAATTCTTCCTTGTCTGGGACAGTTTGTTTTCACTTTAGACACTGTCACTCGTGGTTCACTGGTTTTGGTAGCCTTTCCCAATATCTGGCAAATTCTCCCTTAGCATGTGGCTTTCCAGGGATTAGGTGAAACAGCAGCCAGGGGAGCCGATGTATGCTGCCCTTGGTGTGACAGGGGAAGCGGCCTTTGCACTCCTGACCTGGGGCCGAGGAGCCTCAGCAGGGAATGTAGCTCAGCTTTTTGTCAGCGGCTCCATGTCACCTGAGTGCCTGCTTACGCCCGAAGTTGTTTATAAACAGATAGGTCCAAATGCTGCACTGATTTACACCTTTTGCAGTCTCAGGAAAGTCGATTGTGAAAGTAGAATTTGTCTTATTGCAGAAGGAGTCGCTGTCTCTGGTGAAGCTGCTTGACTCTAGTGAAATATCTTCCATTGCTTAAGATGGTACAACGACTCCCGTGTTTGCTGCTGCTCTTTGAAATTTGGTTGGTTAATGACTTTACCATCCCACAACATGCTTCTTTCCATACAAATGGTGGGTACAGATGCCCAGGCCAGGCCTAGCAGGGAGCCAAGTCTGTGGGACCCATTGCCTTTGTGGTGGTGACAAGGTGGCCATGGGCTGATTTGGAAGCAGCAGCGTCACAGGGGACAAAGGCAAGGCCCTGTCCCCTGTGCCCACGAAAGGACACACCACAGCCTTCGAGGCAGAGGCAGGTGGTGGAGAGCTGGCCGGGCCACCACAGGGGTGTGCTGGGGCAAACTGACACCAGGAATGGTGTCTGTGTGTCCTTCTTGGTGGCTGGAAAAGGCCTACTTAGAAATAATTCATTTTGGAAAGAAGAAAGTCTGGCCCCTGCCTCTCCCTGTAAATGTCACCTGTGGAGTCATTTTGGAGATAAATAAATGCTTGCGAATGACCTTGTACAACAGATCTCACAGCAGATGGTGCTTTTAAGTGCTTTGAAATATTCCTTGAATGTAGATTTTGAGCATCACCCAGAGGAAGCCTGTCATGGTACTTAGGTGGTTAAGATAGACATTAAGGTGTCTTTTATTGTTATTGTTATTTTTTTGCTATTACTATGACTATTATTATTTAGGTGTCTAGATAAGTATTGAGGTTTCCCAGAATAGGTACCCACCTAAAACTCATATAAATCAAAAGAAATTAGGCACTTCTTGGGCATTGAAGAGGATTAAAAATACCTACACCTAACTTCAAGCATCTAAATACCATTAGAAATCTGGGCCAAAGTGAAGAGAGGGAACAAAATATGCCATTTGCATATTAAGTAGGCTGAGAACTGCTCAGAAACCTGAAACCTAACTTCAAGCATCCATTAGAAATCTGGACCAAAGTGAAGAGAGGGAACAAAATATGCCATTTGCATATTAAGTAGGCTGAGAACTGCTCAGAAACCTGAAATTTTGCTGAATCAAAGAAAAGAGATTCTTTGGGAATTTGAATAGGAATTTTTTTCTCCTTTTTTCCCGCAGCAGAAAATGATGGTAATACAACAAAATTTCTAGTGCAAAATATTTTTTAAAAGCCCAACCACCCAAGTGGTTTTCACAGTAATTTGTTTCAATCAGTGGTGCTAAGAATTATTGCTATCAGTAGAAGGAATAGGCTGCTGCGCTTATATTGTTTGCTCTAAAGCAGGACAAGAGCCACACCAGTTTGATGTTAGTGATTTCATCAATGGGAGAAATACACAGCCCTGGACTCTAGTCATGTAATTTTAAAAAGCTCTCAGTTCACCTTTAGAAATAAGCAACCAGAATTGTCTGAAATTATATATTTCCACTCTCTGTACTATTTTAACCCAGCTGGGCTCTGAGGCCGTGGTTTGTGCCCTGGCTTCCTCTCGACTCAATTATTATAATTCATTATTAAACTGTTAATTGTTTTCATTCTTTACACTGTCTGCTGCTTTACAAAGCTCAGCAGCTAGATTTATAATATAGAGAGCTCTGTTCCATTACATTACAGCTTCCCGTAGTATTTTTGTTGGCATGTTCAACAACACATTGATTTGGGTATTTAATTCTTTGCACACTACAGATAAACCCTGATCTACATACTGCTTTTAAGCATTTCCTGAGATTAGCGGTTTTCCTAATCTGAACTGCAATCCAAATACAAAGTTTTAAAATTCTTTCAGTGCTTGTAACCAAAACGCTGTACCCAAGCATTGTTGAGCTTTGAGGTTCATTCCAAGTCCAAAATGGGCTCTGGATCTAGACTTTGCAAAGTCCACCTTGTTTTCGTCTGCCAATACTCTCTAGGCAGATGAGAGTTTACTTGTTCTTAGAGTAAACTCGGAATTCTGTCAACCCTGTATCTTTGGGTACCATTTCATCTCTGGGAGACTTAAAAGCATCATCTGTCTTTGGGTGGCTGGGATGAGGCTTGTAAATTATGTGCCCTGTACCTGGCATAGCTAACGGCAAAGAGGAAGACCTCTACAACTCTTCTGTTAGGCTCCCTAACGCCCCCTACTATCAGTGGTCTCATTAATGAAGACAAAAGCGGTTCCTATATGTAAACCACAATCCAGCCTCCATTTTATCTTTAAGTATGGTCACACTTGCCTCCGTCCCAGTCTTAACAGGACTTGCACTCAAAATAATATTTTACTGACAAATGCAAGACTTGATAGTACTACAGACCTTTATTCTCTAACCGTATATTCTTCTCCTTGTTCTTTCTGTCCTTCCTTACCTTACTCCTTTCATTGTTAAGCTAGTTCCCTTTCCTCACTGCCATCTCCTGTTTCTACTACTTCCTGTTTTTCTTCTCATAAACTACAGTCTCCCTTGCTCTCCCAGCTGGTTTCCTTTCAGCCCCATCGATCCCTTTTCTTCTGCACGTTTCCCTTTCTCCAGTTTTATCCCCCTTTTTTAACTTTCTTTTTATTCTTCCTGCCTTCCTTCTATAGTCAGAAATATTTCTCTCACTTTCCCTTCTCTCCTCTTCTCTTCTCTTTCCCCAGTCTCTCTCACTGAAGTCTTTTTATTGGTGTCCATCTCTTGAATCTCATTCTTTCTCTTAATGTATTTTCCCATATTCCCCACTTCCATGTCTCCTTTCTGGCTGAGATAAGCATTTGTCCCCAGGAAATGCCCCTGTCTGGGCTTGTCCCAATGTCCCTTTGTTTTCTTCAGCTTTTGTAACTCTCAGCGCACCTGTGTGCCTGAAGAAGCCATTCATCAATAAACCCAGAGCAGGCAGTTCATCAGGGCAAGTTCTCTGTGTATGAATGTCCCTCCAACGTACCTTCCTTCTTCATCCACAGGGCCTCCAAACAAGCCTACCTTTGCATGAAGGCAGCGGCTGGACTAACAGGCTGGATAATACCGGTGTTGTCTTTCCTCATCCTCACCTTCTGTCAAAACGCACAAACCTCTCTATCCCCAGTACACATTTTTTTTCTGTCAGAAATTAATTGGAATTCCAGGTATGTATTTTTTGAAGGGACTGCCAATATGGTATGGTATGACATGGCATGACATGGCATCGCATGACATAACGACATGGCAACCTACAGGATGTATAAGCCAAAAGGCAAGAAAGATCAATACTTGACGGAGTTTCCCTACCTCAGTTTTCAGAGGCTATTGGTTTTATCTGGAGCTTCACAGGCAGTGAAGAACACTAATGTACAAAGTTTCAGAACCTGAGAAATAATCAGAATTTTGTGAGCTTTCCCCGCTGCTCACAGTTAACAGCAAAATGCGCAGGCATCAGGTAAATTTAATTATTCTTCTTGAAAGAGTTCTGAATGGCAAAAGAACTACTGAACTCTGCAGATACGGGCAAACAACTACAACCTGGTTTAAGTTTGATTTGTATTCATCCACAACCATGGCTGTAGAAACAAACCCCTTTTTTTCTTTTCCACTAGGAGAGCATAATCCTGCAAGTTTTTCATCATTTTCATTTGTGACAGCTGCATAGGTAAGAAGTTTTCAAACTCTATTTATCCATTGTCCAAATATTTGCTGTTGTCCCTCCATGTGTACAGAGCTATGATACCTTTTGGGCCCTGCACAGGCATAAAAGTTAGAGTCAGTATTCTCGGTACTTTCTCTGCAAGCCTTATGGAAAAAAAAATCACATTCATTTAAAGACGTTTCACATTTCTGTGCATGCAGTGAGCATAGTGGAGTGAGTTTAAGTCTAGTGACCAAAAAACTATGGTATAGGTGTTAGGGGGCAATGTTTTTTCCCATTTTTCTGTTCCAGCTTTGGAAAAGAGTCGGTAAACTTTGTGTACACTCAAGAGGCTATGGCTTTCGTATAGACATCTGCAAAGTGATTGAATTGTACAAATTGTGCAGGCACTTAGACACTAGATAATATTACTAGAGCTACGTGGAAAGGAGGAAGGGAAGAGCAAAGAAATCCTGTGTGTGTGTGAGGGGGTTCCTTGTAGCCTACTTTGGGGAAGAAATTTTTCAGCCAGTGTGGAATGGTATGGGGAAAAAATATCCTAAAATACGTTCATTTTTGCATTCTCCCAATCCTTTGACCAACACCTGCTCAAACTTTGGCTCCATTTGGCATTGCTACTTGTTGCACGCCATTTCTGTAGGGTTGAGTTTTAGTAGATTTCAGTCAGTATAATTTGTGTGAGCAGTGGGAACATTGCACCTTCCGCTTGCACTGCCTATCATACACACTCCAGTGCCTGGTCCACAAAGGTAAAAAACAGTGGCAGCCTCTGTGTGAACTGCAACGTGAGCTTTAAGCGACTCGTTTTCAAGAGGCTCCTGGGTCAGTCACAGGCTCAAATGGTGGCTGCTATCAGCATGGCTGTCTTACAGGATTGGTACTGGGAAAGCACCAGGACGACAATGTATCTGGTATTCACAGAGAGCCATGCTCGGCATCTTTTCTTAATGTCACATACAAGTAATATACAGCACATTTATTGTGAATTCCACCAGCATGTCATGAAGGTACATGCGATGTGAGCATGTTAATGCTGTCTGATGACACCAACATGTGGTTCTTCTGAGGTTGTAATGTGATTTTCCTGACGTCTCCAAAAGTGGTAGCCCTGCTGGGCAAACTTTCAAAGGTGGATAGAAATGTATGTTTGCACATCAAAATAGGCAATTTATTTCACAAACAGGCACCGAGGTGTCCAGTTATCCATTTTGCTTATGCAAATAAGAGTTTTCACAAGCACAACAGCTGTGCCTGCCCCGTGATTATTTCCATAAGGTAGCAGATTGTTAACTGAAGGAGACATGCCTTATGATAATGCCTGGGGAGCGTTTCTGGGGGATGGGTTGCACCAGTACAAGAAGGGTAAAGATAGTCTAATGGCACTTAGGCTCAGAACTAGAGTGGTGCAAAACTTGCATTGTGAAATCTGAAGCTGGGGCCAGTTTTGTGAGAAAGGTCATGACCTGGATTTGGGCTGAAGACTGTGGACCCCTGGGCCATCCTGTGTCCACGTTGATTTGGGGTGTGATGTGTACAGAGCCTTCCCGCTCACCCCCTGTTCCGGGGCTTTGTTGGGGGTGCTGCAGGTGGCCTTCCGGGCACAGGCCTGCATTTCCTGGGGACCGGCAGGAGTTTGCACGGGGCTCTGTGGTGCACCCAGGGGTTGGACGTGCGTGTGGGTAAGCTGGGCTTCCCAGGGGAGCCTCCCCATCCACCAGGGTCCAGGGCCCAGCCAGCTCCTGCGGCCCGTTGCAGACCCCTATTGCAACCCACGTACTTTGCAACTCTTGCAAAGGACTGCGCACCCTGTTGCAGACCCCCATCGCAGAGCCTGCAGACGCCCGCCGCAAGCCCTTTGCAAAGCGCTGCAGACCCCGTTGCGGGACCCCGTTGCGGA
>NW_008796218.1:8470985-8527498 GCF_000699145.1 Aptenodytes forsteri
TGCCGAGCGGCCCGGCCTGGCTCGGAGCTCTGCTCGGTGCGCTGCCCCGAGTTTTGCTTTCCTTCCCCCTTTTATTTTCCTCTAAAAGATGAAAGAAGGAATGTCCTTTTTCGCTGCTTCTTCTCCTTCTCCAGAGCTGCTGCTGCCGCTGCTGCTGGTTAATTGCACATTCAAGTGGAAAATTTTCGGGAGTCAGCAGAAACATTGTATCCAAAAAAGACAAAGTCGCAGTTACAACAACACCGAGGAGATTGTCCCTGGAAAACTTCCTTTCGGTAGGAACCACAGGGTTTTTTATTTATCCGTAACGTTTTAAGGAGATCTATTCCACAGATGTCCACAGTGCTGATGCGGAGGGCCGGTGGCAGCCTTTGTTCGCAGAAGGAGCGTTTTCAAAGGAAGTACACTTCTGAGGGGGAGGGAAAAAGTTATACAGTGCGGCTTCTGTAACAAAATTAAAACAAAGCGCCCCCCTCCAAACAACTAAACAAAAACAACCAGGAGAAATAAAGCGGGAGGGGGGAAAAATATCTCTATTTTTACCACGTAAAAAAGTTTGCGCTCCTACCTCAGTTGAACGTAATCCTAGTCGTGATTTTTCTCCTCTTGAAATCTGTTTTGCGCTCCTGCCTCGGTTGAACATAATCCTAGTCATGATTTTTCTCCTCTTGAAATCTGTTTTAAGTTGAATGGTGTTACAGTATAAAAATATTTATGAAACAATGAAATACCAGCCACCCATGTTTCTCAGGAGAGTTGTTAACTTATTAGAAACAAGTGCCTGCCTTTGATATGAAGAAATGAAAAGTGACCTCCAGAAGTGCTGGAAAGTTAGGGAGCAGTTCTGTTCTACGCTTTCTGAATGTAAATGGCTCCCAGTATTTTTTTTTAACTGTTGGCTCCCAGTATTTTTTTAACTGTTCGTTGTTGAACACCATCTGGGAAAGAAAGGCCAAGAAACATCAGGTTGTAGTGGCATTTTCTGATGTAAAATAGTACATATAAGAAATGTAAGCTGAAATGGCAGAGCCTCAGGGAAAAAAAGTACCTATACAGCTGTATTCCTGTCTAACAGAAGCATATTTGCCTTCCCTTAGTGCTGATAAAGTTTAGAAATGCAATATTGCCAGTTAGCGGTTTTACAGAGCTATCTAACCTAGATAATGGCAAAGTTTGGAGCTGTATATCCATAAATATATCCATAAATATATCAAAAAATACTGTTTTCTCTAGCTGAATGTTCAGTTATTATGCAGTACATCTAATATGGAAATCTCTGTGGGAATGCCTCTTACAGGAAAATTCATGTAAATAACTAAGTGCTACCTGCAATTGAATATGAAAACAAAAATGATTATAATTACATTAGGACTTAATTTAAAATTATGTAGGATTCTTCTCATAACCCTAGATTGGGAAGCTGTGTCTGTAATGTATGATGTATTCTCTCTCTATAAATAGTTGGGGAATACCATTACAGGGATATTAGATTGTACTGATGGTAAGATGGTGCTATCAAAAATGACACAGACCTGTATATTAAATTACTTCTGGGGGTGGGAGGGAAGCTTGCGTGTTTGTATATGTGTGTCTTAGGCACATATAAGACATATGCATACTTTATTTGGGAATAGAAATACAGGAATTAATATAGTGAATGTTCTTAAAACACAGAATTGAAGATTTTATATCTGGGTCGCATTTTGAACTTGCAAGTTTTTAAAATCAACTTTTTGAAATTATTTTCATCAAGGGTAAACTTTTTTCAGGGGCATTTATTTTTCACCTTCATGGTAAAACGTGTCTTTTCACACTGCACTGGTTTTTAATTAGGTCATAAGGCATTTTCTATACCAGCAGGGATAATTCTGCGTTTTGTCTGCTGCAGGTTTTTATCAGCTGACCAAGCAGAAATTTTGGATGCAAAGGATTTATTTCAATTTTTCTTCTTAGTAATCTAGAAATATCTTCGGAAAGTACTTTATCACTAAACATGTTCGGTGTATTTTGAGCATCAATTTTACATACGCTGCTTTGGTGAAGTAAATATTATTAGCCTTTGCACCCAGGAGAGTATAACAACAGCTCTTGAGATTCAAATTACGGTGTTATATTCTGTACAGTTTCTTAGTCAGTGCTGAGTGGGATGTACGCGAGCAGTGAAGCAGAGGAAAAATTTTGATTTGACAGGAGTCTTAGTAAAGATAGCCTCTGCTTAAAGGAGTTTTAATTAAACAGCTAAAAAAGAACAACAGAAACTTAATTATAAACTAGACCCGCCCCGTGAGTTTAGCTGAGAAACGATAGCATATTGTGATCTGTGGAGATGTGTGAGCATGTGTGTAACATGTTTGGTATAATTTGTAACTAGTGTGTTGTTGTTGTTGTTGCTGGACGGTGTAGTGGTTTTGGATATCGTTAAAGCGGGTTTTAGGCTTTGTTTGCCAATGCCTGAAAAACTTAAGCTCAGTTAAGTCACATGCAGAGGAAAAAAGATTTCTTCCTTCTTTCTTTTTAAGCTACCTTTGTAGATCATATTGTAAGCAAACTTTCAAGATATAGTACAGGCAAAAGTATAATAAAGACTTTTTGGAGCTACAGAGAAATTCTGGTGTCTTTCGCTTAAGAAAAAGTGAAAGGTAAAAATATGTAATTGTGTATTATGATCTAGCTGTCAGTTTTCAATCTATAAAGTAGGATGGTTACACTGTTGGAAGAATTTCACTAGAAGTAATCTGATTTTATTGGAAGGTGCCTAAGACTGTTTGCAAAACACGAAGATTTTGTGTACAGTTCTGAATGTGTGAGTTGGGGAGAAGGTTACCTTCAAACCTTACATTTTGAACGCATGGTTTCTGACTGTATATACACGAGCATACATTACTCTTTTTAATCTGGTATTTCTTTGTGACGTTAATATTAATGCTATATCTTTCCAGACATGGTTTAAAAACTCTTTCTGAAGTGATTCCATTTATTTAAGAAGAAAAGTTTTGCTAGATCCAATCCTTACTCAGGTTAAAGTGACTGGGATGACTCATAGGAATAAACATTCGCTGGATCAAATACTAAGATATTTACAGCATATGCTTTGTGTACATGGTTAGTATGATATTTGATGTCTAAAGAAGGACATGGGTGCTATTCTGTATCTTTGATTAAAAAGAATGTCAGATTTGACACACAAGCTTTTTCAAATTTTTGTAAGGGGCTTATGTTCTGCTTTGCTGGTAATCTGTCTAACACTTGCAGGCAAATTTCCATTAAAAGTTGGTCACTCATTCCATTTGTCCTCTTATTCATAGCATGTGCAAATATGAGGTAAGGGCTGACTCTTTAAAAATCTGGTCTAAATTCAGGTTAATTCCATCGACTTCGTATGGCCTGTTGCTGTATTATGTTGGCTGTAATGAGGGTGCAAACTGGCCCTTTAAACATGATTTTGAAATCCCCAGTTCATCAGAGGGACCTACTTTTGCATGAAAGAAATAGTAGTTACTTATTTCTGGGATTTGAGATTTAATTACTGTTTTGTCACCGTGCTGTGCTTTGCCATTAGTGCTTGCCTCAAGTAGGAATGTTTTATATTCCTAAACTACAGTCATTTACTATTAAAAAAAAAAAAAATAATTTAAGTGAGTCTCAACAAAATTTTATAACCTGCAAGAGGTAAATCATCTCCCTGAAAGAAACGGCTGTTAGAGGTTTTGTGGCAGTTTATGCAAAAACTGTATATCCCTGAAAGAAACGGCTGTTAGAGGTTTTGTGGCCAGTTTATGCAGTACTGTATAATTTAAATTGTATCCTGTGATATATGAACGGATTAATGGCATTATTTATTGTAAAGCCAACCGGCTCTAAGCCACACTGAAGACACATTTTTAGAAGAAAAATCTCTGCAATAAATTCCCACTTTATGACCATATCTTGCTCTCTGTTCTTGCACAAGACTCCTTTTGACTTTTGCAAGTGGAACAAGGATGGAATAATATTTCCTGGAATAATTTTGTGTTTGGTTTTAATGATTGCTCATTTCCAAAACATAAGAGAGTGAAAAGTTGCAGACTTCACTCCTTTGAGGCACCAACTTCAAATCTGCTCCTCAGATTTGTCACATAAAATTCAGCTAGGAGTTTTCTAATTTAATACCCCGAACCTCTCTTGTTTTTGTATGAAATCCTGATCCCACTGCAAGCACTGAGTGTTATCTTGTTATTGGTAAAGCCAAATTTTCTCTCTGTGTTGATGCAGATTCAGCAACTTTTATACTATATCAGGTTATTAAAGTTCCACCAGAATTATATTAATTTTAAAATACAGGGATTGAAGAAGTGGAGGGAAGAGAAAGAAGGCAACAAGCCTGTGTCAAAATCTGGCTCCTAACAACTACTTTGAGATATTCTAGACAGGAAGTCTATGAATGTCTCAAAGAGTAACCCGTCATGTGCTACATGCCCTTATTTGTTAGATGAATTTTTGTACACACGTCAAGAACGCGATGAAAATCCGCAGAGAGTGTAAAGGGTTTATAGATGCTTGCCCGGGTTGTTGCAGGCCTGCAGCCCCATTTCCTAGTCCCTCCAGCTTGTGTCTGGGTTCGTCAGAGGCAGCCCGTTTTAGTTTGGCTCCCGTCCAGTTGAAGGTATCACCTACAACTTTTTGTTCTTTGTCTTCTAGTCATTGTTTACTGGAACAACGTGATTATTCCCTCTGCATCCTGTTGTACCTTTCCAAATGGCCTTCTTAAATTTCTAGCTCTTATTAGCTCTTCACTAAACTTTCGAATCGGAGATAGTCTGTGCGGCAGCAGCAGCATATGAGCACAAAACACAAGTTTATTTGCTAGCAGGTCAGAAGGTAGAATGTGAAATCTCAGTGTGCGGGGAGGGGGAAGGGAAGGAAAGTTTAGGATTATGTGTAAAACTATTAAAATGCTATTGACTGGGAATCTAAAACAATGACGAGTGCTGTTGTTTTTACAGATACATGAACTGAAAACTGCTGCTAATGATGGGAAATGTTAATTATGTGAGAACATATTGAACTTATATTCTCTGGCATGAACTTTTTTAAATGCATCAACTGTGCTGCCTTTTATGCGCACAGCTTTCTAATTATCATAATTCAGTACAGCTCTGGCTTTTGGAAGCAGTTCAAGTGCAATCTCAACTTAACATGAAAGGAGGGTTTTTTTTTTTAAACTGAGAATGTTCAAGAACAATTTGAAAAGATAATCTAAAAATGCTACATACTTAGCTGGGTATAAGTCAGAAAATAAATATGTTCCCAAATCTGCCTATCAAAGCAGAACAGATTATTAGAATGGAAAGTTATCTTTTTCTCATTATGTCTTTCGCACTCCTACAGAACACAACTAAAAGCACATTTTCATAATTGAATACCATAGACAGATCTACTATATATTGACGGACAGTAGGTTTTATTTTGGTGGTTTTTGAAATTATTGAGTAGATTACTGTGTTGTTATTAAAAGATTTTTCTTCAAATAGTGTGTAAGTAACAAAGATTTCATTTTCTTAAATAAAGCAAGATGACAACTATCATTATTTTTTTGGTATTAACGGATTGTTTCTGTAACATATTAAAGTTCTATCATTATTTGTATTAACGGATTGTTTCTGTAACATATTAAAGTTCTGTTGTAAATTTTCCTTATCAGTCAGTATTCGCACCTTGTCTTGGTGGAGCTTGAGGGGGTTGTAAATACCAGATATTTCTAAAGCTTTCAAAAGTGTTGTTTTTCTTTTAATGAGGGGAAAATAAATTTCATTTAACTCGCACTCGAATTATCCTTTCACAGATTTTTTTTTTGTATGTGATCAAATTGTTAGTTTCCACCCCCCAATTTTACCCAGCTTCTAGTTGAAAAAGAATCAGAATTTTTTTTTTCATACTTGTCTTTTCCTTTACTATAGTACATGCTACATTTCTAAAATGCAAAGAAAAGCCCCAGTGAAACAAAATGACTTCATTTGAGCTGGCACTTAAGAGCAGAATTCACTTCCATAGTGCTGAAATAAAAGAAGCCAAGTGTTTTAAATAGCCACTCCCCTAGGCCAGAGTGTTTTTAGAAAAGCTCATTGTCTAGATTTGAGCTGTAGCAGTATGCCTGCCTCTGTTAAATCTCCTGATCCAGACAGCTCGATTTCTAAAGTTGACATCTGGTTTACTCTTTGTTCACCTGTTTAAAAAAAAATGCAAATAGGCGAATGCGCCATTGCCCTAGAGCTCTGCAAAAAAATAAAAATGCTGTTGACAGTTTGTCAAATAGTGCTTCCAGCCTAAGACTGCAGTAGCCTATTGTTATGCCAGCAACAGGCAACAGAAGTTGTGGCACCATATGGCTAGTATATGCTTCAGATAAGCTATCTGTTAATTTAGCTTATCAGTAGCGTTTTGATATGCTTCGTGTTTGAATCACCAACCAGTATGGCCTTGAGTATTTTTGGTGCCAGATTATTCCTTAACATTATAGACATCACAGTTATTCCCTTGGTGGAATCTCTTGCCATTCATTCACCTCATGGTGCCGTGAACAACGGTGCTTATTTTTGGAATTAGCTGGCACGTTTTTTTTTACATGGTTGTCTTTCTGTTGGGAGATTATAATTCAGGAATGACATTTCGGTTTTGAGGGGAGAAAATGTCAGAACAGACTTTGGAAGAAAAGGTAAATTCACAGAGGTTTAGTGGATTAAAGCCTCTGTTATGTGTATCTCAATTAAAAAATATATAGTGTTTGGAGACATTAATTAATGGGAGAAAGGAAATTTTATTCATATTCAATCTACCACCACCGTGTGTACACACTTTTTGTCCTAAAGCTGGTTTACAGCTTAAAATAAAAGGCAAAACTCTGTAAACAGTTTCATTTTCCACATCCCTGATTTTACCTTTATTCTTTTAAAAAAATTAACCTTTAAAAACAGTTGTGTCCCTATATCTGCTGTAAGCTGATCTTTGAAGATTTTTATTTTTTTTATTTCTGCTTTTTCCACAATCAACTGAAAGCCTTGTACAAGACTTGAAGATTCAATGGAAGTTCCTTCATCTTCCCCCTACCCCCGCCTTTCTTTGGCCGTAATTATTTTGTTGCAGGAAAAGTCTCAAACCATAAATACAGTCTTCCATTCAATGCCGCAATGACGTCCTTAGGGTTGGATCTTTCTGCATTGCTCTCTGACCTTGCAGCACATTCCTCTGTGTCTTCTGCCCTACAGGCTCCGTCTCGCTGTTCCTTACAGGGCACCGCATCTGTCTGATTGCCTGGACCCTCCTCTCTCCTCGGGTTTGCACTTACTTGCTCTTGGGCAGCGCTTGATTAGGCTCTCCTTCCTTCGGATCATGGTGGCTTTTTGTTTCCCTCCTTTTGCTATCCATCTTGCCAGGTCCTCCTTATCCTATCTCTTCTGCTGCTGCTCACAGACATGGTCTCGCTGTTGGGTCTCTTTGGCCATCCCAGTCGCCGCGCTGCTTCCACTCCTTCCTTGCCCTGGCTATTGGAAAGAAAGGACCGCTTGTGCTTGTACAATGCCTTTCATGTCCAGGATCCTTAGTGACCAATAAAAGGACCAAAGAAATTTACAATCATCTTCTAAATCTGTTAGCTGACACCACTTTTTTAGTAATGAAAGGAGGTCAAAGAGAAGAAAATTTTTCTCCTGTCCCTTTGGAACAGAGTAATATGACAGTCTGGAACGGCGGCCACTCTTTAATGCCCCACTGAAGTCCACCCAGATGAACTACATGGAAAAATGCAGGAGCTGGCAGAGCACCTAGAGGCCAAACAGGTGATGTGATGCTCCCACCTCACCGCTGTGCCTGAGTCGACGTGGACACCTGCAGAAAACAAGAAAGGTTTCCTGCCCTTGGCTTGGCATCTAAGGCTGCTAATAGAGGCTTTTAGTTTCTCTGCAGGGACATGAACTGCTAGCGTCTGTCCACTTAGAGCTGGTTTGGGGGTCACCTCAAATTTTAAATCTGTTTTAAATTCAGATTTAGAGTTCAGGTCCATGGTGTGACTCATGCAGTTAGATGATAATAGCATTTTTTGTGTTCTGGCTCATTGCAGATTAGACCTGTGATCTCTCGTTCTGGTGTGATTGGGGGGAAGGTAAGCGAAGAGGCTGGGAAAGGAGAGGTATTGAGACTCCCAGTTCTCTGTGAGGCATGTGTGCATCTTCCCTATAAGTAATTTCTGAGTGCTTAACTGTGACAGGCAATTTTCAGTCTACTAATGTATCTAGTTATCACCCATAATGTGTATGGTTGACTTTGGACTGATGGGGCCATTAAAACATAATAAATCTATGTTTATTTAGTACAATAAGATGCATCTTTCATATGGTTGTGGGGTTTGTTTGTGGGGGGTTTTTTGTTGTTTTTTGTTTTTGTTAAACTTCAGAGCCTGTGAAGTTTTAGTTGATTTGGTATCTGCTTGACTTGGCTTTACTAGTGTTTCATTGGTTCCAGTCATTGTTTTGTGATAGGAAATCCATAGCTCCCAATAATGTGCATTTTGCTCTTTAAATTGACTATTATTTATGCATAGTAATTTCCTGCTCTGCTTCTTAGCATATTTACTGTATGCTTACTGACCAGTTATAGATAAGCAGTTGAAGGGGCACATTTGAAAGACAATTTTAAAATATGCAGCTTCCTACACCAATTCACTTTAGCCTCTAGCTTTAGTAATATTTTTTGTTGGTGAAACAATGACCAATAAATAACTTTATCTTCCAAAATCTCTAAAAACAATACAAAGAAGTCCAAAGGGTAGTAGAATTATCATAGTTCCTGGTTGCTTGCAAAATTAACTAATATTCTGGCCTCTGAGATTTTGGAAACAAATTAAAGAACCCTTTTTTAGGTAGCAGGCTGCTTTTAATGGTTCTTCTGTATTAAGGAAAGTACAGTATTGTAGGTTATTTATTTCTGGGCATGCAGTACAGGGTGAAGAGCCTGCAATTCAGCTAGCAATGCCTCTGTGCCCTGAGGTAAACTCTATTTCACAAAGGGAATTTTGATTATGGTCTACTGCTCTGTAGCATAGTGGAGGCTTCAAGAGGCAAGTGGTAAATGCTACCAAAGAAAAGCTGGATTGGAGCCACTGACGTCATCTAAGTAAATCTGCTGTAGGACTATAGCCATAAAATGACTGCCAGCCACTGAGCGCACTTTGGCCTTTTCTTGTCAACTGTTTTAACTGCTTTTTTTTTTTCTTTTTTTCCTCCAAGCAACATGCATTTTGTTTTCTTTTTTTGTGCTAGTTGTGCACATGGTGAAGTATAGAAATGCTAACATCCTCCTCCCTCCCTGCAACACTGCACATAGTGTGTGAGTAGCTGCAGCTTGCAGTTCAAAAATTAAAAAGTAAACCAGTACTTTTCCATACATGAGCCTAGCAGAATTAAGCTTCCATCACAAGCTATTTTTTAGGTGCAAGAGCCTGGCAGTTCAAGTTACAGCATACTGATGAGATTTGTGTTGTGGGCAAAAAGCATTTTGATGCACTGGAAGGCACGCTTCCCTCTGGAAGAACCAAATGCGTAAAAGTGGCTGTTTTCGAGTTTTGAATTAGCACAAAATGCATGTGTTTGTGAGCGCTTAAGATCCAGTGTTGTCATTGCTTTAAGATTGACCTCTGCAGCTCCAGTCACTCCTGAAACAAAACTTTCCTGTTGTTTCAAACACCGAAATGTATAGTTACCAGCCCATCTTTCGATGATACTTTTTATACACAGCTAAAGAAACCACGTGCATTAACAATAGTAGCTCTAGAATTCATTGATTAATATGTAGCAATAGATATATGTGTACCTAAGGGTATATCTAAAAAATGCAATTGATATCCCACCTGTCCTCCACTCGAATTTCAGCTGTATCAGGATTGCAACAAAATTTCTTGGGTTTTTGACAGTGGATTTTGAATTCATTGTCAACATTCTCTTGAAATGAATTTCCAGGAATTTTAACATGCTATTTTTTTAAAACAGAGTGCACTGTAAAACACATTTAGAATTATTAGCCAGTGTGTTCCATGACAATATTTGTTTACTTGATTTATGTACTTTTTTTACTTTAAAATAAAAATTAAGCATCACTGTTTTTGAAGTTTGAGTCTTATGATCAGAAATATATTAAAACCAGTATCTTATCCATGAATCATTAGATGAGTCAGTTCCTGAAACCACTACAAGCCTCACAGTTCTTGGCTACAAATGAAAGCAGGAAATCCAGGCTTCAATAACTTCCTTTCCCAGTACTGGCTATAGCAGTGTTAGTGGTTAGTATATGCTGCTTTTGTAAGCAATAGGAAGATGTATGTCTGAGGAACAAAGGCACTCAAGTCAATTTGCTGAAACTGTTTATAATTTGTGGTCTTGATTTGAATGTCAGGATATATTGGCATATACTACATTCTGTGCTGTAGTACATTTTCCAGCAGTGATACTCAGAATATGAAATAGAGGGAACACATTATGGCACAATTCTTGGACAAAACCCATCTAATCAGTTTACCAGAAAACGGGAAGATATTTTAGTGATATCATCCAACTCCTGAAGAGTAATGGGAATGATAATTGAACACATAGGAGTAAATTTAAAATGTTTATTTAGCAGTTACTTTGTTTTATGCTTGTGCAACAAACTATTTTTATTCTGTTTCAGTGCTCCAAAAGGGCTTGAAAAAAACCCAACCCAAACTTGGAACTTGTAAAATAAAAACACATGATTTGTTTTTCAGTCTCCTTTTTTGTAGTGAAAACTGTTTGCCTCCTCATAATCACGGACGCATTGATTGTCTCTAAGTCAGTGGAGCTTTGTTGGCTGCAGAATCTGTCTCTTTAAATGTGGAGTGCCTGTACACTACAGCATCCGTGCAAGAGGATGCACTGTTTACCTTTTTGAGCTAACTGGGCCAGATTCGGGTTTGGTACAATGTTGATCTTAATGTGTTTACACCTGGAAAGTATTCAACTCTTTATGTTTTTCTTAAATATTATGAAAGATAGTTTGGTATCTGGTACTTAGTATTTGGTTAATCTAACTTTCTAATTAATTAGCAGCACATAAAAGCCAAACCTACCTTCTTTAATTATTCTTTTTGTTCTTCTCTCCAAAAAATCATTTGTTCATAACAAACTGGGAAGAACACAAGTATTGAGAGCAATAGATTAGTGAGACACTGCATTAAAAAGCTACTTTTGACAGCATTGGTTAAACTGTATATGCAGTATTGATTAAAAACAAATACAGAGCTCTTCATTTAAACAGGCAGAATGGTTATTGCACATTAGGCAATGACATCTTTTGTATTAGATAATATGTGAAATTGCATTAATAAAGCAAGCTACAAGTTGGATTCTTAGCTGGTGCAGGTCAGTGTTGGTAAATTGACCTCAGCGTAACTAATGGCCATTTATTAGGCAATACATCTTTTGTATTAGATAATATGTGAAATTGCATTAATAAAGCAAGCTACAAGTTGGATTCTTTCTTAGCTGGTGCAGGTCAGTGTTGATAAATTGACCTCAGCGTAACTAATGGCCATTTATAGAGTTTTGGAGCCAAACGGCTGACATAGGTCATCCCGTACCAGTGTCCAGTGTGGTGCTTTTTGAGTCTCGTGTTTGTCAGGGAGTACGGAAGAGGATTGGGCTGGGGAAAAAGGAGGGAACGCAGACCACCTTGAAGGCAGCTGAGTGCTGAGATCCTTTTCATGTGGAGACCTGTATCTGTAATAGAGACCTTTGCCACCTCCTTTCTCTGTCCGTGCAACTCCATGCTCATGGGAAAGACCTGGAGAGGGTCAATCCCTTGCTTAGACAATGACAACGGAGCCTTTGAGGGAGTGTTTTGAGTTATGGGTAAGGTTGCCCTTGAGGGACAGGGAGAGGCTCTTCTCTCCTGGTTGACAGGTTTGTGTCAGCACAGTTTTCATGGGCACTTTTCCGATGGCCCATGCCAGCTGCTCTTTTTTCCCACAGTAGGGCTGGTAGCATCCATCCAGGGACAGGCCACTGGATGTGTTTTGTCATAATGGAGCTGTGCCTGAGCTGGGTTGCTGGGACTTTCGGCATGGCAGCGAGCACCCGAGCAAGCTGCTTTGTCAACTGGGGGGGAGTCAGGATTTCTCTTAGAATATTTAATGGGATGCTATTGAGCCATGAATGTGCAGATAGCATTTAAAAAAATGTAAACAGAGTAACTGGTGCATAACTGCAATTCTCACAGCACCAACTCCTCTGGTACAGGAAGTTTGTAGAGATCTCAGTTTTTGATACTAAACTTCCCCAAGTACCTGCTGCTCTGCTCCTAGAGGCAAGTATGCATCAGGCGAGGGACCTCAGTAGAGAGTCATGTCCAGAGACCTGTGCCATCAAGCTTGTGCAGTGCAGAGCATCATGTGAGCAGAGTGGCTTGGGCTTAGCACAGTATAGCTATATAAACAGTTACACTGTTTTGGAGGCAAGCTGGCTTGTCTCACCCTTCCTTCTGTCATGTTTTAAGAAAAAGGAGTGGCCTTTGAAAGAAGGGCTAGATGCTTACATCCAGGAAGGAGGCTCCCGGGGAAGCATGCATAATTTCTTCCTTTCTCTTGGCTAGTTTAAGTGGTGCTTTATTCACAGATGCTGTGCTAGAGCACCAGCTGTTTGTGTACACAGGAGAAGCTGCCTCGCTCAGGTGTGTCCCCTCTGCTATGGGGAGCCAGATGCTGATGCTTTAGGGATTGCAGTGTTCAGCATCACACCACCTATTGTGGATTTAACTTACTGCATTGTAATTAACATCTTGTAATAACAATAATTATAATAATTAACTTACTAAAATAACAAGGATGTTCTTCACGCTGCTTCTGCATGCTGCTTTTGGGACAAAAATCTTTCTTTCTTGTTTTCTGTTTAAGGGAAAATTTAAGCACTTTAGCAGTGAATAGCAGTGAATTTTCACAGGATCAAAGCATACATAGAAGGCATTGTTCATGTTTGTGACCATATGAAGTGCAATTTTCTATTAATTAATGTTAACCAACTGATTGTTTAAGAACAAAGAAAAAAACTTTGAGGTGGAATAAGCATCTAAAAGTTTACAAGCAGGTTATAGTTGTGCTTGATTTCATTTATTTCACTTGCAAAGAAATGTAAATGATTTAATATTGTTTTCCTAGTTGAACAGTCCTGAATATGGGAATTGTAATGCATAAGATCTGAAGATACATTTTTGATCAACTTCATACACTTTAAATGTGTATGAACTGAACATCTTTGTGTTACTATCGATCAGAGAGATGTCCTGTTGCTCTAATGTGGATTTTGGTTTGGGATTAGAGGCCTGGGGCTTTGAATTGCTTGCTGTCTGTAGACCAAGTCATCAGTGGCTAGTGATTGATTCATTAATTAAAATCAATTTAAATGGATTTGTAAGCCTCATGTAACAGATTATCTTATTAACAGCATGAGAAAGGCACTGTGATCTGCAAGGAATGTGTCGCTTTAGACAAAATATAGCATGATTTTTATGGGACAATTTCGTGAATTGCTGTTGCGCTAAGTGATCTATGCAAATGAGCGAGCCTTGCTTAAATCCTATATTAAACAGACTCTTCCTGTTGAACATGTTTTGGGGGTTTTTTTGTGAGCCTCCTCCAAAAGACTTGACTTTAATCTTAATGTGTATGTGCATGCATGTGCGTGTGTTTGTGTACATATTCATGGTCACAGAGACATGTTAAGTATTGTCGAGTTTCTGATATATTCTGATCTTGGAGATTCTTATTTTTTCTGTAACATCTCCCTCACCCCATTTAAAAACATCCACAACAAGAAAAATAATTTTCTAAATTACTGAAAACAAAATGACAGAAAGAACATCTAATACTGTTTAATCCACGCTCCACCTGCTCAGCAGTACTGTCTGGAGGAGACACTTTGGACAGCTGGAGGGGCCACGCAGGCAGAGGGTAGTTCTGGCAGAAGTGAAAGTGTTGAAGAGATGGCAATAAAAGCTTTCCTGGCTGGGAGAGGGGAGGCTCATCTGTCATCTTTGCATTTGTTTTGTAACTTCTTTTTACATCAAGATGTATAGCAAGTCATTCCAGGCATCCATATATATATATTACTATGCTCTGTGGTCAGGCCTCAAGAATACCTAAGCCAAGGTGTCAGCAAAATCAATGGGAATTTTGAATTTAGTTTCAAACAGAGCAGGGTTGTTGCCTCCAAATCAAAGCCTTGCCCACAACTTTTCAGTAATATCAATAATGTGTGTACCCCATTCTGATTTGTAACCCTAGCTTTTACAGGAAACGAGATTTTAAATTGCGCATGCTACGTTGTAGCATCACTTTACATATTTCTTCCCTAGTTCGTGCTCTCTGTGCATTTGTGATTAGGGAGCAAAGTGAGTTAAAATGTGAGATCCCTTTTTCATTACAATGAAGCTAGTTTCATTTCACGTTTCCTCTGCTGTGTTGTAGAAATGGAAGAGTCTATGAAAACAGGCTGAAATAATTTGTTGATATCAACTGAAAAATTTTAATGAACTTCTTAAAAAACCCACAAAACAAAACCACTACTGTCGTGTAGCTCTGAATTGCCTCAAAGACATCATCCATTCAATGTGTAGGCAATTCTTCAAAGCAAAGCGCTGTTGATGAGTTTTGTTTGTTAGATAATCTTACTGTCATTGGCAGTATAGGTGACAAATCTTTAACCAAAAACGGTTTGAAACTGGATTGACATGGTAAACCCAATTTTAACTGGGTTTTGGTGAAATTAAATGCATTGCCTGAGGTGTGTGGAATTTGCCGTGGTAGAAAGCTTTTTCATTGCTTGTGGAAAATTGAACAAGGTGTTTGGGAGATGCGATATTTTAAAGTGAGTGTAACGCCTTACTCATTGTTTTGCAAGAAAGCTTGGTGGTGACCTCCAGTTTACTCCATAGTTATGTCTTGATATTCTTTGGGTTTTGACTTTGGAGGATGGGTGATTCACCTCGCCGTGCATGTGGGCATGTTGCCAGCCCGCTGCCTATTAATGGCTCCAGTAAGAAATTCAGAGGACGACTCAGAAGTGTACAAGGACAGTGCAAACTGCCAAAACAGCAGCTCTTGGGGCTCCTCAGTGCACATGTACACCTTCCAAAAAGCCCATGTCGCCTGCCACACCAGTCCCTTTCCTTCTCTGAGTCTGCGGCTGGTGCCGATGTGTTAGTGTGGAGGTTCATGGCTGTGTCCTGCTTGGTCACTTGAGTCTGGGAACTTGGAAGCTAGCACTGAAATCCTGGACACAATCCTTGAACCCAGGGAGAAAGTCTTCTTGCCCTGACTTACATTAGCTCTTATATTAGCATGCCAATTTGGAATTAGAGTAGTCATGCAATAATTATTTGTGTTGTGAACCCTTTGGTTTGGAAAGGAGCAAGGAGACTCTTGAACTTAGAAGAAATGTGCAGAGCAGCAGCATTTTCTTAAAAACGAGAGAAGAGAGTAGGGCAGGACATAAGCAGGATGTAGCCCCCTCAAAGCGGCAAACTTACAGAGAGGTAACTCCAAGGTAGAAGGTATAGGCTATGACTGCTAGCCCTCTCTTCTAGTACTGAATAATATATGGAAGTATAGTCCTTTCCTTCAGCTGCTTTATCTTACGCATCCAATTCCTCCGTTGTGGAATCACAATTTCAATTAATTGACTTTCTTCAGTTGAATTTCTACCATAGGGTTCTGGCTAAAAGGAAAAGGCCATTGGTGAATAGCTTTTAAATAGCCTACTGCATAACCCTGCCATTATGACTTCAGGGAATATTTTCCATTCCGCGTTTGTCTATAATGTGAATCTTAGTAACATTTGTCTTGCGTTAAGGCTGAAAAGTTTTTTGTGTGGATGTTGCAAACCTTGTGAAATGTTTTTTATTCTTGCAAATTATAAATAGTTCAGTTGGCTCAACTATCCCTTTTGTAAGCACATGATTTTTTTATAATAAGACATAGTTATGGGGCAGTGTTGTACAAAATGCAATTGAGTTGTACAGCAATAAAATTTCCATGGTGTTCTATGAAGGTCAGTGGTATGCAATTAATTGCTGGACTGATGATGGGTGCTGGGTAGGAAGTGTTGCTGCCCTAGACACTAAATATAATAATTAAGCTCAGGGGTTAGTATTAAATGCATGGAAAATACATGACTGTCATTAACACAGATTTTGTGCTGATACTTGTTTTAACAATACTAGGGAAGATGTAGGTTCATGCCTTAATGTTATGCTTGCAATTTATAGTTTGCATCTTCAAGGAAAGTCTCTGTTCTGAAGCTTGGAGAATGGAGTCCAAATTAAGAGGACTGGGTACTTAATTTGTTGCTAAATTTTTGGTGCTTGGTAAGCCAGTCGTACTAAAGAAAGTTTGTAGTTCTCTGTATGTTCAGAGGAGAGAGCTGTGTGCCTTTGAAGGCTTCCAGAGGGAGACCCTGGCCATCCACCCTCTGTGCCTAAATTGAGGTGGATGGCATCTCCCTTGTCTGAATAGGGAAAAGTAGGGGTTTACTTGGGTGGGGATAAAGCTGCCATTAGGTATGGAAATTCAGGTGTGGATTTGAGCATCTCACTCTTTTGAATGCCTAGGTTATCTCTGCCTGTTTTATACTGTAGCTGCCCTTTCCTGGCCTAACGGAAGTATGGAATTATCACTGGGCAAAGAAGAAGGGAAAGCTTTGCAGAATAAGGAAGAACGTGTATCTGAAAAGTGCCTGATTTAACTGCACCTGCAAACTTTGGTTTTTCAGGCTCAGCAAGGTATTTCCGTTTTACTTAAGAGTATTTAGAAAAATTGTAAGAAACAGTCGAAATGTTAATGTTTATTTTCCCCTTTTTACAATGCAGTCCTGTGAATGCAGCCTGCCAGATCCCATTGTATTTAATTCTGCTGCCGTGCCATGAGAGGCTGACTTAGACAACTGGAGAGCGTTTAAAATATACTGTGTGGTAGATTGCCGTGTGTGAAACTCTTGTAGCATACTTGTTATGGTGTGATGCAAACAAGGCATAATTGCGAGGAGCACAGACTGAATATTCTGCTGGAATAGGCCAGACTGAACACAAAATGTCATAACTGTGAAGACTGGGGGGAAATCTTGGCTCCAAAGAAGTCAGTCATAAATGACTGGAGTCTCCTCCCCTTACATTTAGACCTTTATTCACAAAGAGTCTTTTAGAGCAGCCTTCACTCTCTGGCAGAGTAAAGAAATTAAGGAAAATTCAGATTAATATTTGTCAGTTCAATGCCTCTCCCCAATTTTAATCAAGGAGATTTACTTGAACTCATAGCCCTCTTTAGACAAACTGCCAAAGATGATAATTGCTCTTGTTTCTCCCCTGATTTTAAATGTGCACATTTTATGGGAGGATCAGTTGGTATTAATATAAAAAGGCCAGTTTGCCTTGGCTTAGTCCATCTTTGTAAGGGCCATGACTTGGAAATAGGAGAATGGTTCCCCATGGAATGCCGCTGCTGTTGAAGGCATTGAAATGTGTTGTGAATCCCTGCGACTAAGTGCTGTGGGAAATCATGGATTAACGTTTCAGCGTAGGGTGCGGAAGTGTTCATAGATACTTCAGTGGAACAAAAACTTTTTAAGTCATGTTTTAGAGGATTTACCATTCCCCTTGTGGGGTAAACTTCAGTAAATAAAATTGCTGTAGATTCAAAATAAATAGAAAGCTTAAATATTTTGCAACATATATATATATATAGCATATACCAATTGTTACCAACCCATGTTTAAAGTCATTGGATTAGGGCTCTTCTAATCTGGTGATTTTAACATGCCTGGGGATTTTTTTACTGCTTCTGGGAAGAAAGGTGATCATGTGATTAAGGCACAAGTCAGGGGGCAGAGATTTGCATTTGGTTTCTGGGGCAGAGTTGAGTAAGGAAGCTGGGAGAAGTGTTCATTGCTCAGATTACTAGTGTAGGGGCAGTTGGGGAAAAAGCGGAGAAAAATCCATCCCATTGCATTGGGTGTGTGAGTTAATATTTGCAAAGTCCTTTTATATACCTATGTGGAAAGTGCTGTCAGTGTAAGTGATTGTCTCTGAGATAGAGATTTCCCTACTTCTTTGCTTTACACAATTTTCCGTAATTGGCTTGGAGTGGTGAGATTGAGTGTAATTAAGTCTCATAATTAATTAATATGAGAAAGCCTACGCAAAAGCAGAATAAGTATTTCAGATTTCATGATTTGTTCCCTTCTGTAAAATTGGAGTAATAATACCTTGTTACTTAATGCTGTAAGCAATAATTGGGTAATAGTTATAAAGTGCTTTATTATGAAAATGTATGTAAAGAACCATTTTTAAGCAGTGAAACTGATGCATAGGTCTCAGTCTTTGCAGAAAAGCTGATTCTCCTATTAAGTAACATGCTGAAACTGGTGTATCCCAGGACCAGAAGAAATGTCAAGTCAGTATTTAAGGCTGCTCACAGAATGATCACAGATTTTTGAAATATTCTTGCTGAGGGCTTGTCGTCTTTTTCTTTTTAATTTAAATAATAGTTAAAAAATCCTTAGAGGTGTAATAACAGTGTTTTAGACTTCCCACTACAATAACAGTCACCAAACAGGCAAAACAATCATATACATAATTTAGGACATAAAATCTCCGAGCATGTTTTATGATGAACTGTTAATAGACTGCTTTCATTGCGTGCAGCAATTCTAGATCTGTGAGGACAAGGCAAGTTACAGAGCCCCCTGGATCCCTTTCTGAGAATGACCTGCCAGCAGCTTTTCTTTCTTCTTTTGCATTTGTAAAATTGAGTACAGGTATTGACCTGGGCATTCACTCCACCAATTAGACACCAAATGTAAACCAAGGGCTGCCTGCTAATGTCTGTCCAGCAGCCTGTGTGGAGGAAAAGTCACTTGTGCTCCTTGTTTGGCAGACGTGTCCACAGGTGAACAAAATGAGGAATGAGTTAAAAACAGCTGCCCTGATGGCACTGAGGACAGCAAGCAGAGGCCAATAGGTCTCTGCTGGCTGGTGTGTTCCTGGGAATAATGTTTGGACTAGGGATGGGCCATCAAAAAGCTCATTCTGATTGCTCCCTGGAAAGGTACCGAAAGCCATGAAACTTGGCCAGAAGAGTCAGAGCTGAAGCTTTTCGGTGAAACTGCAAATGATATGGCCACTAAGCCAAGCAAAGGCAAGCAGTTCAAAGCCATGCCCAGACCATACTTTTATCAGCTCTTTGGCTTTACTGTACCAGCTTTGCAAAACTGAGGAAGTGCAGGGAACAACCCCAGAGGAAGAAGGACGAACCTTAAGTAATTAGCCTTCCAACTGCGCAGCAAACAGTATTTGTGCCTGGCAGGAGGCCAGGCCATCAATACTACGGGTGAGGATCTGGTGAATGAAGCTTGCTTCAAGCAGTCTATGACAGCCTTGCCTGAGTGCCTTTTGGAGGTGTTCCCTGACAGATCACTCACGGGACTGGTCAGACAGTGGTGAAGAGGTTCACATTGTAACTCCCAGCACTCTGGTAGTATCCTGAGTTAAGTGAGGTGGTGATACATTTGCCTACTGCTAACCTCAAAAAGAAGCCTCCAGAACTGACTTACTATGGGGAATATAGGAAGGGTATTTCGGAATATGCCTCCTGTAGATTGTAGCACTACTGATAGTTCACTGGTATGTAAGTTTTGGAAATGCATATTCCTGTATGATAAAGTTTGGCAGAGAAAGGCAGTATTCTCTTTTATTGTTAGCTACATCCTTTTCCTGTGAGAGCTTATGAGAATGTTTTCATACTTGACATGTTTCCTCTCCTCACTATAGTTCATCTGCCAATCTGACCCTCCCAAGGAAAGTAAGGGCTCTGATAGTCAAATAGATGAGGGGAGCGTCATCAGGAAAAAAGCAGGCAGATTTAAGGTCTAACCCTTTCTGTAGAACTGGGTTTGGCTCTGTGTGATGCAGAAGGTGAGAGTCAAAGGCCATCTGTGTATCTCCACACCACTGTAACAGACATCAGATAAATACACTGTCCCTTTTGTAAACTTCTTAAGAGAACTTCAGAGCGAACTGTTGCTTATAATGAAGCAGTGGCAGCTGCTGCATAGCTAAATCTGCAATTGAATTGCCATAGTATATGAGCCTCTTGCTGTGCCCCTCATAAAACTGCCCTGAAAGAAAGTCATATTTATCTCAAAGGTGGCAGGCTTGGCATGATGCCCTGGTAATTTTTTTTTCTAGCAAACCTGAAGTGAAACTAGCTCACCCTAGCTCCGCTAGATTTGAGTTCACCTAACCTCCTTTTGAGAGAGGCTGAAAGAAGGAAGGGGTGGGGAGAGAGGATTACATACAGTTTTTTAGATTTCCCTGGCACATTTCCACTACCCCACATGAAAGATCTTTTAAAAATCACAGTGAAGTTTCAAATATATTTAATAATTAAATTAAGATTGTTCCTATTCAGTTTTGGCTTTGCTGAGTTTAAGGCAGGAGTCAAATAACTACTGGAGACATAAGAAAAACAAATGCTTGGCACTTTTCCCTACAAGGCTGAATGTGAGTCAGTATCTAAGAAGGCTTCTCAATGGAAAATGAGAAAATAATCTTAATAAAAATTTCAAATTATTCAGATGAGCTCATTGTAAATTATGCACATAAATACAGTAGTTGCCACAATGAGAAACTTCTCTAACAGTTTTTGGCAGACATTAACTTGAAAATAAAGACTGAGAGATAATTAGTATTATTATTCTTATTACTACTACTACTGTAATTTCGGTTTGTGCTGCATTAGCATTAAGAGGCCCAAATGAGCATCCAAAATCCACTGTACCAGACTCTGCTCCACTGTAAAGACATACTCCCAGCTCAGGAAAACTTAGTTTTTAAATGCACAAGACCAGGCACAAGATAGGGTCTCAGGCCAGGGAAGCTAGGAGTCTTGCTCAAGCCCCACAGGAACTTGTGGCAAAACCAGGGTTTAATCCTGATCTGCTAAATTCCAGTCCAGCCTTCTAACCAAAAGCTGCATCCCTCATGTAAGCCTTTTGAATTCCTCTAACGGGACGAGGCTTTACATTTCTGCAATATCAAGATAAGGTATTGACATCTTCTTAGAAAGGTTATACTGGACTCCAATTAAATAGATCCTCGGGAGGAGATCATGGGACATCAGGATGCTCCCTGATTTTTTTCTTTTTTTTTTTCCCTTTTTCCTCCCCCTTCCCCCCCCCCTTTTTTTTTTTTTAAAAACCACCTTCCCTTTTTCCTCCCCCTTCCCCCCCCTCCCCCCCCCCTTTTTTTTTTTAATAACATCCACCGGTTTAATTTTTATTTTTTTTACTGAGAGAGACTGCACCTCCCTCTCAGAACCTGTCACACGTCGTGGAGTGTGGAGGTGCAGCATCCAGAACCAAAAGAGGAAATGTGCTGATTTTGGCAGTTGACCAAGATGACCTCATTTCTTTGCTATTGGAAGTTTGTGCACTTTTCTGGCAGGCAGCTTAGTTGCAAATATGATTGCCTCTAGTTCATAGCATGTCTTCATTGAAGAAAATGCTTGCCAGATACTTAAATGCTTTATTCAAATCCCTTCTAGTAGCAGAACATACCTGATAGGCGTAGGCAGCTGGACAGCCTGGTCAGAGGAAGCAAGAATGGGATGATCGGATTTAGAGGGCAGAGAAAATGGGACAAACTTTCTGTGCTTTGTGGATGAGGTCTGGTGCTTTTAGGGCTCCACAGGTGTGTGTGAGAGAGGAGCAGCGTAATGGAACACCTGTGACCTTGCACCTGGGGTTCGTGTGCCATCTCCGTGCTCGCCAGGTTTCGGAAATGTTCCCTGCCTCCCCATGGTGCATGGTCTGGTATCCCAGCAGCTGGGCTGCTGGTGAGCCATTGCCCAACACGAAACCCTGCGAGGAATTGTCTTCCATCGGAGCACTACTGCCTCCCTCTCCCCAAACGAAGCCTGAGACCATGGAAACTTCTGGTGAGTGATGCAGTTGTATCACTAAATGAGATTATTGTAGGGATGTGCTTTGGCTTTGGCTTGCCCAGAGGCTCTGGTGGGAATGAAACCTGCCAGCGCAAAAGGACACAGCAGCCTGATAGACTGATTTAAAGCTGCCCTGCAAGAAAAATGGGAATTATTCAGAATTATAACTGAAGAGTCAGGTGAAAATTAAGTCTTCACTTGTTAAGTTAAAAAAATCCTGAAAGTGGTTAATTATTCCAGGAAGAGAAAGTAATAAAAATCTGCATGGAAAAATAGCTATCTAGATTTAAATGTTGATTATGTGATTGTATCAGAGGTACAGATGTACGTGTACATTATAGTCTCCTAGAAATATGCAATCTTCCCAGAAGAACCTGACTGCAAATCACAGAAATCTTCTTTTACTACTTTCCACCCCTCTTGAAAATGTTTCGGGTGTGTCTTGTGCATGAGAAGGGGATGAGATTGTTGTTTGAAGGTTTGGCTTTGGAGAATGTAAGGGCCACTGAAATAGTTTGGCAAAGGAGTTGAGCAACAGCAAATGGGCTATTTCCCTTCACCAGGTTAATTGCGTAAGAGCTTTCTTTTGCCCAGCATGATCGATTCTGGTTTTTTTGATTTATTTTGTGAGGATACAACTTTTGGCAACCCACTAACTATTTTGATTACTTTTGGAGACTGAAAATAAAGTGACAAAAGCAAATCTGCTGCAAACCTGCAGATATATTGATGGACCATTATCTTGCAAGGAGCTCTTTATGGGTAGACTCCCAGAATCTACTTGAAATACTTGAGAACTCCTGCATCACATTGAACAAGTAGTCTAATTAAATTACATCAGGCTCTTCCTAGTAAAGACACTGCAATAAGACATTACTGCTTTTGGGACGTGAAACAGCTTTGTCATGGTATTTGTTCCACTGTAGATGCAAAGCTTTGAATTCCAATAACAGCTTCTTAAAGGTTGGTTAGATTAGATGTTAGCTGTTTAAATCGTACAATTTTAGGTGTACCTGTAAATAGATAAAAACCTCAGCTAGGGACCCAGACATTTGAAATAACAAACAAAAAAACCCTGCTCAAAACTGCTTTCAGGTTAACTGAGAGTGACCATGGATTTGTAAACTATACAGAAGCACCATATTTAAATAAGTAATTTATCATATTGCATGCACCATACGATATAGCTATGCGATGTTTTCAAAAGACAAAAATCAGATTATCTTTGACTGTGTCACCAGATGGTGTGTAATGGGCAATAGAATTAGGGATTATGAGACATAACTTTCACTCCTAGGTAACCTGACTGACAAAACCTTTGTGCCTTATAAAAACAAGATACTCAGGGACTGAGTCGATAGCAGAATTATTTTTTTCCTACCCACCAAAATTCCCCATGACCAGGAAACAAGTTAATATGTGTAGTCAGAGAAAGAAACATGCAATCAAATGAAAATATTCCTACCTCACTCTTATTACTGTTTGCATTTTTTAACATTAAAACCAAAATTGTTTTAAAAAAGGCGCTCTCCCTATTAATGTAGTTAAATTTCATTAACTGCTGTAACTTGAACCTTGCTGGTGTTCTTTGTATAAATGTACACTAGAAATAAACCTGAAAAAAAATAATTGTAATCTTAAAATGGAAGGCCAAGATGTGAGTGACTTGGAAAAGTATCTGGTTACCTGCATGTACTGGTATAAATTTTGATATAGCAGCAGCACTTGCAAGGAAGGCATGAGCCAGAGACAGTACTCCAGGAACAGGGAATCAAGAGTGGAAGGGCCAGAGCGGCCGGCGGTTCCTCCTCCTTCTCTGGGTCCACTCACAAAGTGGCCAGGTGCTCATTTGGGGTCAGGAGGATCGCCAGCAGTCAATGGTTTGAAGTGCCAGTATGTTGGATTTCAGTATCCACACCTGGTTCAGAGAGCGGGCACAACCCCCCCTACCTGCCTGACACCCAGGTAAAGGGGTGCAGTAAATCTGACACCGCGAGTTCCCTGACAGCAACGGGAAAGGCAGACTTAGGCCTGTGCTTTCTGACAGCCAGGAGGCCTAGGAATAGGCACATTTTTGAAATGTGTGCAAATTTAAATTCTGAAGAGACACATTTGGTCGCCAGAGAAGAGCTGCCTGCCCAGAGCACTGGCAGCACTGTGCCTTTAAATTGATGCATTCACATTAAAGGGAGACATTTAAATAATGCAAAGGGGTAAACTAGCTTGAGTTATATGTGGTTTTAGCTGGGTGACTCTTACTGCCTTTTATGGAAATCTCTCATCTAAAGTCCTGCACAATTATCCCTAAGGGCAAGTATTAACCCCATAAAAGAAAGGATATCTACAGTTACACATCAGACATTACGTATCTGTGTGATGGCTGTGGTTGACTTTGGCCAAAGATGGTGCTTTATTAGAGCCGATGCTGGTAGCTGGATAACGGGAAGCTGGGCTGGCTTCCTTTATTCATGAAAGAGAGGGAAACTCTTCAGGCAGAGTGATTAACCCATAGCACTAATTAAGCACTCGCATCATTCTGCAATAATGAGGTGCTGTTCATAAAGGAAGGAAGGAAAAAAAAAAAAAGACCTATAGCGGCCTCATTTTTGAAGGCTGTGAGCCTGGCTGTGCTCTGGCGGGGCGAAGGGGGCTCGGCAAGGCTCCGATGTGTTTCGCTGCCGAGCTGGGGCAGAGTATGGCCTCCATTCAGTGAGTGCAAAGTCGCAGTCCCAGGGCTCTTTGTCACCTCCCTGTCAGCGGTACTGCCGTTGCTACCATGAGGATAATGTCCTCGCCGCCCTGCGCATCCCTCTGGCCGGGAGGGCAGAAGTGGGAGCTCTGACGCTCCTGGGGTGGCTGGCAGGGCTTGGTCTATGCTTTGGCAGTACCTTTGGGGCTTACAGAAGGGGCTGTATAAACTAATGGTTAGTACAGCAGGCTGGCGAGAAAGTTGTTTATTGATTGAAGCACTGTATAGAGCAGTGAGTTAGCATTGCATTATCTGATGCGTGGCTGCCGTTCTCCCGCAGGCTGGCTGCCCGTAGCCAGAGCTGCCAAACCTTCCTTGGATTTATTAATCAGGTGATGTCATGAGTCCGGGCCAGTATGTCTGCACTGGCCTCGGTGCCTGTCAAAACTGATCTCTGGAAAAAAAAAAAAATACACGTGCAATGGGAGTAGTGAGCCACAGCCTGCTGTAAGGTGTGCATCTGCATCTTTGGTCACGCTCCTGTACCCCTCAGGAGAAACACTGGCCTCTGCAAATGTAGTTTGGAGCTTGTTTGGGAGCCACTGAGGCTGTGTCCACATGAGTAATACCACGTAACAGCTACTAACATCAGATAGGAGCAGTGTGCTTTCCTGAGGTAGGAAGAGAAGAAAAATATTGTCTCTGGTTGAAGATACAAAGTGAAACTTAAGGAGGGACGAAGCTGGAAGGAAGCCCTGGCTGAGAGCTAGCCAGAACATCACAGCCATGGTAATGCTCTGCTGCACCTGGGGAGGGATCTTAACAACTGCCTGACCAAAAGAGAGAGGGTAAAATTCTCTGTACAGGGATCACTGAGGCTTTGGACAGGTGGGGAGCTGCTGGCCTTTGGGTATCGGTGGTACTTCGCTTCCAGAGGAGTCAGTGCCTTTCTTTTCTCTCTGGCTTTTCCCAGCCCTGGGGTTAGAGGCCAAAAAGGTGGAGCAGCAGTAACACAGACTGCAGATCGTTTTGAACCCTCGTACTTTATATTAACTCACTCTCTGTTCTCATTAATTAAGAAGTTCCTTTCTATGATAGACTGAGCTCAATCTCTCTCTCCCATTCTTTTTTTCTGTCTTCTTTCTCTACAACTTTTCATTTTTCAGGAGGTAAAACCATACAGAAATATGTAATTACAAAAAAAATTCTTTGAACTTATAAAATGCAGGTTGCTTAAATTATGCAGTTAAAGGATAAAGAAAATCACAGAGCAATTTTAACAAATTGCCCTTAACTGGATTGCACAAACAAACCTCTCATAAGAAATCTTAGAAAGGTGTGTTTGAGGGTGTAATCTTAGCTTGTGGCTAAGTAGAGTTAAACTTGTTTTTCAAGTTGGTTGTGTATAACTTTCTCATGCTAAAGATTGTGAGCATTCCAGAAGGAAAACAGTTTGTCTGTAGCAGGGGTTTGACGGTAAATGTTGATTATTTTCAGCAATTCTGGCCCCTGGTCCATGTACAGTACTTTATCCAGTGACTTTCCTTTTGATCTGGATTCTCACTGGCTGAGTTGTAAAATACACGTGTGTATATATTTTTATGAAATAGCCTTGATGTTTGCTAGTAGTGCAGTTTTCAAATGAACCTGAATATAGCAGACCGGACACAGTCCACTCATACTTCCAAATATACTTGCCTTTCTTGTCAGAGGCAAAACAATTTGTAAATTTTGCGTGTGAACTAATGTCATACCCAAAATTCCCTTCTTAGTAACCATCACTACCCCAGTCTTGGGTTCCAAAAACCTATGCAGTTTCTGAATAGTTTTGTAGGATGGCCAACAGGCTTACTCCAGCATTTATAATTTTTTTCCCAGCATATACCATTTTTGTTGGTATTTATGTAGTATATGCAAACTAATGTAAATATTAGAAGAATTACAATGTGTGTATGTAAACAAGCATGATACCTGCAAAACCTTTCTGTACAACAGGCAAGCTTATGTACATAAGAGAACTGTTGATGCTCTATTACAGTTTAATTTGTTAATGAAACAAGATGGACTAAGCTCCTACTATACCTCTTTGGATGTTTGAGGCTAGGCACAATTAATTTATTTGTACTGTCTGTGTAGGCGTATGCCAGCTAATGTACTGTAAGAGCTTTTATCTTTATGTTCATAATGAAGAGGGGCAGGTTTTTGGCAACTAGACAAGGATTTTCTGATGACTCATCCTCTCTGGATTGTAAAACACTTTCTTGTAAAATCAAAAAAGAAAAGTAGTTCGTATTAGAAGTAGGCTCGACCAGAGTATTTTGTCCTTCACAATCAAGCTGCAAAGCAGAAAGAAGAAAGCCTTACCTGCTTTTGTTTATTTTAATTGTAATTGGACCTCTGCTGAAAAATAAATCATATTATTTGAGAGGATGTTCTCATATAAGGTATTAAAGTGCCCTGGGAGTAAATATGCTGTAGGTTGCGTTGTCAAGTACCTTAGTTTATGCTCCATTGTCGTTATACTGGTATTTTGATCACCTTGGCAATGCATTGGACTTCTAGCTAAGTTGGAGTAGATCTCCTTCAACAGTAAGTTGTACTGTTTGGTTTGTGCTATTCACCTCCCTGCTTTCTAGGAAGAAATGTAGAGTCCAGGATTTGGTAGAAGCTGGAACAGGAGTTGGGTGTGAGTATCTGAGTGCAGAGCTAAATCCATTTCAGTATAATATTTAGTATTGCTTTATATTTAAATGACACATTAGTTAATGCCAGTATCAGGTAAGCGGGGAGTATGCTCCATGTTCCTGCTAATGGGGGAAAAATATGAACATGGACTATTCTAGGGACCCTAGTAATAAAACAAGAATAATTGGAATGCATGAGCAATCTAGTTTATTTAGGTTCGAGGAGAGAAATCCTGCTTTTAATGAAAAATTATCATCATTATTTTACCTCATAGTACCTGTGCATGTTTTTATGCATGCACGCTCCTGTAAACACTTCCTCCCACTCATGCGTTTGCTTTCTCTCTCTATGGGAGAAACCGGAGAGTTTGGGCGGCAGAGGGATATCCATTAATGAACTTCCTCAGTCCTTCTTTGTGCTCTGTCACAATGCTTTTCCTGAACGACTTCTTGGGTGATGAAGCTACTGCTCCCTTTTATTAAGGTGATGTTTATGCAATCCAGAGTGGATTAATTTAAATCCCTGATTTTAATCACAATTTAAATCAACAAGCAGAGCACTTTGATTTAAATAATTAAGTGTAATCTTGTTTTGCATTTTTGCTTTCCAGTTACTTTCCTAAACAAAGGCTCAGTTTTATTGGTCAATATCATTTGCTAACCAGAGCTGTTTGTTATACACAACTGGGTTTCTCCAAATACACGTGTACCGCTTACATACATTTACTCACGTTCTAAAGTTTTACATTCTTCTTATGCTAGAAAATAGTGAATCACATTTCTTAATAGAAATAATAGATCTTTTTAATCTCATGTGATTCATGTGTAGCAAAATGTTGTAGTTTGAATTCATTAAAATACACAAAAGTGACTTTTCAAGACTGCTTTAGTGGTTTAACTATGTTTGATGTTCTAGCATACAAGGCAAAAGTTTATATTGGAACATGCGCTTTTAAAACTGATCTGTTAGACAAAACTAATATCTACAGCTAGTGCGTTGTGCAGATTGTTTCTGGACACCAAGTACTTCAAGACTTTTTAACTACTTAAGTAGTCTATCATTCCACATCTCAATTTTATTCATGAATGGAAAGAGGAAAACAAACTTTCCTGCTTTCTGAATTCCTAATTGTGTTCCTAACTTACAATGAACTAATTATAAACTGAACTAGCTGAAAATGAAGAAAACTGTTGCTGTAACTTGCAGGAAAAAATACTGTTGGAAAAAAAACCAGGGTAAAGCTTCAATGAACTGTTTTAGATGCCTAGGTAGTGAAAGCTATCCATTCAGTGGTTTAGCTTTCTGCAGAAAAATTAACAGATTGAACAGTGACACACATACAGCTTCACTATAACATAAAATCATGTGAACATTTTTTAAATAGTTTAGAATAAGATGAAATGTAATATAGGCTATTATAACAGAACATTTTTAATAGTTTAGAATAAGATAAAATGTAATATAGGCTATTATAACTTAATGGTTTTATTTAGAAAGACAAAAAATGCACTGAACAGAAGGATCTGTATTTTAATAATATATATTTAAACTTCTTTTTAATTTAGGCTTTTATATTTTTGCTGGAACACTCCTCATCTGTCACTTAAAAATTAAGATTCCTGTTGTACATACCTTCACACCTATCTAACTTAAAATGTAATATAGGCTATTATAACTTAATGGTTTTATTTAGAAAGACAAAAAATGCACTGAACAGAAGGATCTGTATTTTAATAATATATATTTAAACTTCTTTTTAATTTAGGCTTTTATATTTTTGCTGGAACACTCCTCATCTGTCACTTAAAAATTAAGATTCCTGTTGTACATACCTTCACACCTATCTAACTTTCATGACACTTTTGGCAACAGATTGCTGACTGTGACAGTCAATCTTACTTTAATGTTTTGCTCATTAGAAGCATCATGGTCTGTATTCTTAAATTGGTGCCAGGGAGTTGTAGGTGGAGTCCCAGAACAAAAGATTAAAGGATTATATATGCTTAGCGCTATATTGGAGCACATGAATTAGTGGGTCATAGCTACCACATAGATGTTAACACCTCCATTCGCAGAATAAGAAGGGTGATTTAAGGATTTGACACAGAGTATTTAAATTGTAAATTTAGATTCATGTTGCTCTAAATAAGAGAACAACAGCCAAATCTAGGTAATATGTGCTCCAAAACATCATTTAAATGTTCCCTTCCACTGATTACTCGTAAGAGGACTGTTAATACTGTAATACTGTACATGGGAATTGCAGTATTTAGTATTGTCAGGGTGCTTGCTCAGTTTAAGATGTATGAATTTCCTTCTGTTTCTTTCCTAATTGTAGATTTTTCTCCTCTGATAGTGTAGCTAGGGAGTGGGAGGTTGATTAAATTTAATTCCGATTTATCTGGGTTCAGTCATGTTATCTCTTAAAATGTGTCTCTAAAGGTTAACAGTCCTTTGGCATTTTCATCTCTGCTTTCCTACCCTGAAGCAAAACTTAGTGGCTTGCATGTCTAGGAAGCTGAAGATAGCTGGTTGTATTTTTCCATATCTACAAAGTGATATTATATCTGGATTCATATCTGCTCCTGGAAAATTTTTTAGGCTTAATGTTTAATTTCCATATGCTTAAAAGGGAAAGTTGTTAAATCCTAAGGGTTTCATTTCGCTTTGCCTCCAGGAAACTTACCAGTCAAGGAAAGGTCCAAAGTGCTGCACAGCCCCCCGTTTTGTGTTTTGCTTCCTGCCCCACGCGGTGTGGAATAAAAGCTCATGACAAAAGGGAGGGAGCGTTGCGGGTGCATGTGGTGCCTTTGTGGCAAGGTTGAGGGGGATGGCGACGGATGCACACGGGGATGCTGACGCTGCCTACACCGGCTCTGCCCCTGCGAGGTCCCCGCTGTGGCTCTGCCTGGGGCTTGCTGGACAAAGTCTCCTTCTGTGACACTCTACTGCAGTCAAGGGTTAGGCCTTAGTAATCCCACCAACCATGAGCTTCCAGTAAGTAAAATTAACCACTGAAACACTACCTGGGACTTGATACCCCAGTATCTTTATCAGCGGCAACCTGGGGCTTCACCCTGTAGCGGACTGTGCTTTCCAGCTTGTGAGTTTTGCAGAAATACCAGACATCTGTAACATATTTTGAATAGATTTTTACCTGTAAGGGTGTTTTCTTTTACCTGAAAAGAAAGGGCAACTGAACTGAGTTTGGGGGTGTGTTTTTTTTTCTCTCCCAGATGAGAGGATCTGGTTTCTTTCATGATGATTTTTTTAAGTAGAATTCCAGCAGTCTTCTATAAGAAGACAAAATATTTCTGGAATGCAACACCTGTGCAAAGAAAATGAATTACCATGTGCCAAAATCGTTCAGTAAATGCTGTGTTGTGTGGGTAACTTGACAAAGTTTTGCAGCAAACCATAAACATCTGCAAAACATTTGAAAATCTGGCCCAGACTTGGGGCTGCTTGAATTCTATGGCATTTGTTATAATTTACTGTTCCACAATATGTAATTATTTGTGTGCACCTTAGGACTAATTTTCTTGGCAAGAGTAGAAAAAAGTCTATTTTATTAAAGATGTAAGAATGACTGATATTCTTTACCTGTGCAACTCCAGGATCCATGAGTTTATCTTTTACTTCTGGAATGCGTTTATTTGTCCCTATACACTTGACTGTGCGGCATGGTTAGAAATTGGAAAGGGGCAGCAAGTCCAGTCCAAACTGTAGACATATGTTGCTTTTTTTTCCTTGGGGAAGCACTGGGAGGATTGAAGTCATTCAGCTAGCTTTGTTCAGCTGAGCTGAACTTTGAAAAAACACACCATGTGTGCTTTTAGTGAACTCTGGGCCTAATCCTAAATCTTTTGAGTTCAGTGACAGGTTAGAGTGTCCAAGAAGTGAATCATCGGCTGTACGCTAGCCGCGGCTATGACGCTGCGCAGGGCATTGTCCTCCTCAGCCCGCTCGTGTGCATAAGTAAGTACGGTCTCACGCAGGAGTTTTGGCTTGGGCAGGTTCAGCAACGCACAGTGCGAAAAGACCAAAAGAGCTGACGCTTTTCTTCTGGGGAGAGCACACAGATAGGTGGTTTCATCGCACAGTTCTTGCCCCAGCTTCCCAAAATGCCCAGTGTTTGTGCTCGTTGCCAGATTTCTAAAGACCTCAGCTTCCTGGAAGGCACCTAAATAAGGGTCAGATTTTGAAAAGAGCTTAGCACCCAGCCTGCCCAGCTTTTCAGAAAATCTGGCACCAAGTGTTGGTGCTGAGCCTCTGTGGAAGATGCTGGGAAGAACGCTGCCTTCCCACACGCCGCACTGGGATAGTGCTGTTCGCTTTACAGGGCTCGCAAAACATTGTTAAAGAGAACAAATAGCAACAGGGAAAAGAAACCCCCACCCCTGTTTTAACAGATCCTGCGGGGGAGGGTCCTTTCCCTTTTTAAAGATTCAGTTCAGGCATTGTCAAAAGAAATAAATAAAGCAACATCATTTAAAAGCTTTTGGAACAATAGTCTCTTCCACTTCCCTCCCTCATTGCAGAGCCCTGGGCCCATCTTTTGTTTATTTTGTACTGCCAGCCTCATGGTGCCTGATTGGTTGGTGTCTGATTTCATTCCTATGGGTGATGTCAAAAGCTGACCCAGAAGTTCTCGGCAAGTTTGCTTTTAGCTTTTAGTTGTTGTTTTTGTGCGTGTATCCGTGTGCACAAGAGTACTTTTCAGTCCTAGGAGGATTCTGTTACAGGCTGAATATTATTCAGCTGCAAAACTAGTAAGGAATAATATTTGTGTCAGGAACTGCACGGCTTGTTTCCTACAAATACTAGGAATAGCAAGCAATTCAGGCACTGTGAAATTATGGAAGTTGTAATTAATATTAATTACAGTTCTAGTATTACCGTAAGATAAGAGGAAATTCAGAATCTGTATGAGAATTTCATAACACACAACTGAAAATTGGGATGATTAGTTAGAAAGGCTGGTTTCACATTCGTATGTAACACCACTACCAATTTTCTTTTTATAGCTGTACTAGAACTGTAACGCTAATCTTTATTTAATATCATTTTTATTGGTTGTCAAACTGACAATTTAAATATCAGGTTCTCAAAGAGGTGTGCATACCACTGACAACAATATTCAATGTTTATTTTTATAGAAAAATAAGCAGTGTTTAAGGGGCTTTGTGTGCTCTATCTGCAAATACTCCTGTCTCTGTTAAACACTGTTTTCTGTTTCTCTGGCCTTAACACTTGGGTATTTTTCCTTCAGCAGCCTCTGATCCTCTCCTGTGTTTCTCTTTGTTAGATAAGTAAAAGATGAGCGTTACTTTATAAGGACATCGTTTCATACCCTTGTCCTCTGTTAGAGTACAGTCAAGTTGCTTGTATAAACATGAACAGTTTTGCTTACTTTTCAATTTATTCAAATGTCAATGTAAGGTTCTTGAGTTGTGTGTGTCCCCCCCCACCCCAGTCTTTTCACCTCTTCGTCCCCTTGCCTCTAGGGAACTGTGTTGTACAACATCTTACGCACATGTGGTAGGAGTGTGTAACTAGTTCCGTAGGGAGGCTATTGATGCTTCGTATTGCACAAGAAGGTGTTTAACCTCTCCCATTACAGAAAATACTGTGTTATGGTCTGGAAGAACATTGCAAAATTACCTGCTCTGTCTCTCTCTCCGTATATATGGTTTTGGCAAAGGTTCGTTGCTTTGCTGGGTCAGATTTCACGGAAAAATACTGTTGATCAGAATTTTATTTAAAGAAAATGAAACATGCCTCCAGCTCTGCAATTCTGCATCCAGCAAGACATCCCTCGCTTTCCTGCCCATGGTCTTTTCTTGAATTGTCAAGGCAAACAGAATTCTTGCCCTGAGTTTCCTTGGAAGCAGGACACTTAGAGAAATTTGGATGCTTCAGAAATAGTCCAATATAAAGAAGAAATGCAAGGCTTAAGTGCTTTTCACCTAAAGATAACTCATTGCACAGATTCAAGCATGTTATTTCAATGCCTGTAGCTTCTGTTTATGTTCATGAAGGACGCCATTCATTTAGGGAAGTCTGTACAAAGCCCACCAAAGCGTCCAAGGGCTGAGACTCCAGAAGTTGGTCAGTGGATCACGTTGCGTAGTTGTTCAGTCTCCTTTCCCCTGGTTGGGAGCAGCTTGCGTACAGGGTCTGGGGCTGGCCTCGCTGCTTGCCCTGGTGCCTGCCTGGCCCAGCTTCAGCGTGCGGCCCAGCTTCACGTCCCAGGTGCTCTGTTGTTTTACAAGCGGCTACTTTTAGAGATGGTCTCCCTCATCTGCCCTGGCCGAAAGCAAACACTACAGTACCAGTGACATAAGCTTTATACAGAATTTGTTAGCTGATGGTGCCCCCAGCTCTGGGAAATGTTAAGAAGGAAAAATGATTTTATCTGCATTCTGAATCTGTTTTAAATATTATGCTTTTTATGATTTCCATATGATTCTTGGGGATTTTAACATCAAAAGACCCAGATTATCGTAATTGGTGTAAGAGGTTGGAAAGGTTTTCTTCATGCTGGACTTAAATAGGGTTCCTGCTTGACTGCTTTTGCACTGGCGTAGTCCTTTTGTGACATGAAAGCCAGTTGCAATTAAGCAGATTCCCCCTTTTTTTGTTTAATAAACTGAAATAACTATACTGTTAAGTATTAAAATGCAGAAACATCATGCATTTTTAAAGCTTCCAGAAATAGCCTACAATGCGTTGCAGAAATTAGTGAAGCCATACTTGTAATGAGAAACATTTGGTAATGGACTCTGGATCAGTTAGTAGGCTGATTTACTGCCTGTCCTGTGTCGTCCCTCCTCTCCATAAACTATCACTTACAGATAGGAACAGCAAGGATTTTTTGGAAACTTTTTTGAGGAGAGGAAAACCCCATAGATTTAAAAGCGCAGTAAATAGCTTTGTACGATTTTGTTCCCAATGATTACTTTCCCTGTTTAGCAGAAAACCACCCTTTTATCTTGAGGGTAGTTTTCCTACAGGGAAAGATCACGCCTGGGTCGCTGCTCCCGTACAATGGGCGTATCTTCACCGCACAGATGGCTCGTCTTGGGATTGGTACCTGGCCTGCGCTCAGCCACCACCTGGTGCCGGGAGCATTCCCGCCACAAAACCCTGCCAGCCCCTTGCCCCCTCCCTGGGGCTGAGCGCCAGGCTCTGGAGGTGTACCCCATGCTGTGGGATGTGCTGCGCTGGCAAAACGTCCCCTGCTTTGGGGCAGACCAAAATAGCCAGAGAAGAGTCCAGATCTGCTGCATCTCTCCGTATTTTGGCTCCGTGGCTTTGTACTTTGAACAATGACTGCATACTCCCTACGAAGTGGGTTAAAAATCTTCCCTCCCTCTGATAACTCGATGTCTGGGCATAAATGTCCATTTGAGAGGTCATAATTTCTATTTACTTCCTGGTGAATTATTGGGTAAACACTTGAGGTAAAAGTATGCTCTGCTGTTTCAGCAGTTGCTAAGAGTCTTAAGATACAGATTTTTTCCCCTTACCCCTTTTTTACACTCTGCCGTACTTGCTGAAGGCAGTTTGAGTAAACTATGTTTAGCCTGCTCGCTACTAGCAACATCCTCTTGAAAAACTGGGCACCAGAACTTGTTTTGGGGCTGAAAACATTGCTTTGCTCCCAACATATTTCGTTGTGGTTTTGAATAAAATTGCAAGCAAAAGAATAGAACAAAAAAAAGAAGATGGGGGGAGTCAAGATGGGCGTCTATGCATGCAGGTTAGATTTTCAGCATTTAAATAACTACTTGTTTTGTTTTGCTGTAGCTTCTAAACTATCTCTGTAAAACATTTACTTGTTTGGCTTTAATCGCACCCTGCACTAAACGTTTGCTTTGCACATGAAACAAAGCCATCCTTAAGACTGTAATGAAACCATTAGTTAGTGTTCATTTAAAAAAAGCAAAAGCCAAAATTAAGTTAAACATTCAAACAGTCAAGAATGAAAATAATAGCACGGTTTCTAATGTGGGGATCTCAGTGCAAATCTTAAATAGAATCTGCAATGTTCTCTGCAGGTTTTAACTGATTTTGGCTTCTGTGACCACAGGTCTGAGGTCACAGCAGCCTCCTGATGTGTCTAACAAGGGACAGTTTTTATTATCTGCATACTGTTCTTTTTATTTCTGATTTCCATCTCGTGGTGCATAGTTACTGGACTATTCCTGCAGTTATCTAGGCATTTACCTGCATATTTGAAACTTGCTTTTTCCTTCCCCCTCCTTCACGGGAAAGTAAATCATTGAAAGGAAAAGAGTACCAGATAGAAATAGATAATTTATATAGCAGAAAAAAATAAATTAAAAATAAAATAGAATCCTACTTTCTTTTATGCAACAACCATCTTCAAGAATGGAAAAAGAGTGGAGTGGAAAAGCAATTGGAATTTATGTGAAACTCTCGGTGGGCTCATAGACACAGATAAAGATTCAGTGCTAAATGCCTGGAAAGAACATTTCCTAATTTTTGCCCAAAGAATAGTTGTTTGCAGGACTTACGACATTAAAATTGTGGGAGAAAGACACTAGAAAGATGAGAAAGCAGAAGACACAGGGATACAGATACTCTGATTTTGGCATGTTTTTTATAGAAAAGGTTTTCACTTAATAGCGAAATACTGTGCACACAGTTCGAAGTCCCTGGGAAAGAAATCTTAAAGTTTTACTGTGAGACAGAAAAGACTGACACAATTTCAGAAGTCTTAGTGAGCTTATAAAGCATGCCTGGGAAAGTCCCTCATGCAAATCATGCATAATCACGTCTGTCCAATTGTAAAAGCCAAACTCCCTGAAAATCAGCAACTTTGTTGGAATAGGATGTAGAAATTAAATATTCTGTGCTCCACAGTGAGTATAAAGTCACTGACAAGATCTGACACTTTCTTCACTTCGCAGGATTAAACTCATCGTATTTTCCAGCTATGCATGAATGTGTGGATGTATTTGTTTTTCCTTTGTTCCTTAATATTCCTGTGGAATCAGTCCACATATTAAGGAAAACCTTTATGCATTGCCAACGCTGTGTGCCTCGATAGCCATTTCCTGGGTTAAGTGGAGGTGTAGTGTGTCTGATACTAAGGCCATTCATATGGGGTATTGTGTGTGTCTTGGGCTGCTTTTCAAAAGTGTTGTATCATCTGTTGAATTCACACTGAAACCGGTAGGAATTATTCAGGATCATCTCTCCCTGACCCACAATGCCTAGTGACAGACATCTCATGTCCAAATTCTTCCACTGTTAGACAGTTTATGCTGTTAGCCCTGACTCGCCGCCGATAGTCCTTTAGAAGCTTCATTACCTGAGTGAGAAGAGAGAGGCCAGGCATGTGATACTGCAAGCCAAGGTGCCCTTCCCCTACTTGGAGTATGCTGAAAGCCTGAGAAAGCTGGAGGGGAAGGTATTTTGCCAGCTCCTAACTGATGTATTGGAGGGTGCAGGGCAACAAGAAGCCACTTGTGGCTTCCTTAATCTGCATCACCAGGTCCCATTGTGCAGCTCTGCTTTATGGTTTTGGTGAGAAATCCCTCTTAGCTCACAGCTGCTAAAGTGAAGTTACACTGCCTCCGGATCAGTCCTGGTGCTGAGCTGGACTGCCACAAGCTGGTTTGTGTGTTACAGCAGAGGCAGGAGCCTCCCAGAAAATCTAGTTCACAAATACAATGTGGGAGATTGAAAACACCCTTCTTGTCTTTGAGATTTCACCCTCTGTTTCTGGTGCTGATTTTCTGTGCAGCCAGCTCTGTTTGGTGTCACCAACGCCCATGTACTCATTGCCCTTTCCCTTGGCCAGCTAGAGTATCTGAAGTCATTTGAACAAAGGAATAGAAGATTCAAGGATGGCTTGAGGATTTTTTCAAAATTTACCATAAATTTACTGTAGTAAAGCCTCAAGCCATTCTCAGATCTTCAGCTTCTGTTTTCTACATCAGTTGTCTAACCCTGATGTTACCTGGGAGGAGGGACCTATAATTCAAATTATTATTCTGTCTTTCAAGGGTATAAACTTTTTTTTCTCTGCATAGTATCTAGGAAGGAGTGTAATCTGGACATTCAGCTGTCTCCTCCTCAAATTTCTTCTTTAGCTGACCCACGGTGGTTCCTCTGAGGGAGGATCATCAGGATACTCAGAGACATTCAGAGTTTCTGCAGTCCCTGTACGTCATTCTTGTGAGTCTGGCTGGGACAAAAGTCCTTCTATCAAGGACTTTGCTTTTGAGGAAGGGGAAGTCTGAAATATGATGTGTTTTTCCCTGAGTTATCATTTTTTGTGGCTATGGAGTAAAGAAGGTTGCAGAATCTCTATCAGACGCAGAGGCTATTTTTGACTAGACTGAATCCTAAAAGGTTAATTGTCCAATTCTGCCGTAAGTCAATTTTTTATTTTTTCAGTAGCAAAATGGTTTTCTGACCCTTTTGTGCTGTGAAGTGTACCCCCTATTTGTACTACTACTCCAGAACAATAGCTCGACTCCCCATTTGGACTTCATGACTACAAGCCTGGGTGTGAGAGCCAACCCTCCATGCACGCAGCAGGCTGAGCGCAGGAAGCTGGAGTGCTTCAGTGTGCATGAACACCAGGCTCCCCTCCGCCTGCATCTGCAGCGTGGGAAGCAGGACACCTGTAGACAGGGACTTCTGGAGTGATCTGCAGATCTTCCTGTGTGAACCTTCATGTATTTGAGAGTGTTAGAGAGTGAAAATCGGAAAGAATTTGGTCCTTGCAGTATCCGTAGCTGGCATAGATGTGTTGTAGCTGTACTTCTGGAGAAAGAGATCTCTCCTGGCAACGTGTGACATATAGTACCCTCACTGCATAGGGAAGGGTCAGAGTAGCCTTAGGTGTCTTAGCTGTGGAAAGTGGGCAAAGGTAGCCTGGGGAGGCCTTGGAAATGAGGGAGCCATAAAGACCTTTGCTCCTGTTCTACGAGTTGTTTGTGAATTTACTAGTGGGAACAAAATGAATCTTAAGCCCAGGACTCTTAGCTGATGCAGTCATTCCCACAGTGTGGTGCAATAAATAACCCTTCTTCTACATGGACATGGCTGGTAATCAGTAGCTTGCTAGGTACTTCTGGCTTCCTAAAAAAGCTGCATGCACTTGTGGGAATCTGAACTTTCCATACCCATTTTCTGTCAAATCCGGGAAGTGGCACCTGTGATTCTGTACCTCACATTAGCAAATTAATTTCTTGTCCTTGAGGGATGGTGAGTCCCCTGTGATACTAGTTGGCTTCAGTGGAACATGTGGCACTTGGCACCTCCTGCATTTGTGGGTTGGTTGTTGTTTGCGAACAAGGGCGAGCATGAGGTTCTGCACAAGAGGCCCTCCTAGGGCCCTGGGAAAGGCTCAGCAAGCCTCTGGTCCTACAGGACTGTGCAGAATCAAAGTCCAAATCTTCTTGTAAAGCAGTAGGAAATGCAGCAGATGAAGTCTCAGCACGACGTTACTCTTTTATATCTAAAGCACAGCTCATAAGTCTTTGGTGCTCCTCAGTGCTGAGGGCTGAGTCTCCAGGAGGGCTGAATGCAGACATCCTGCTCCAGTCATCTCAATGAGATGAGAGCTGTGTTTGCCACCTAGGAAGCAAGGTTCAGCTGCAGTCTAGGAGATACAAGGGTCCTTGCGCGCATTTCTGAAGCTATGGCCGCAAAGGCCTCTCTGAGTTGTAGCAGCCTATTCCCTAATGTTTGGGCTTTCCATGGGAGCTGTTCCCCCCACATGCTGTTGTTATCTCCGTCCCAGCCCCCAGTGCTTTCCTACATGATGGTTGTTGAGGGGGTCCTCAAATGGCAGTGTGCAGCTCATACCCAGCCGCACAGAGCCTGGTGCCTCATACGGGTCTGCAGACTGTGCCGCCACAGCAAGGATGGGTGCAAAGTTTCAATGTGTATAGAACAGATAAGGCCACAGCTTCCTGGTGAATGGCTAGTTTAGTCCTCAGGTGGACAAACTTTATCAGTTATGGCTTCAAAATCCTTTTTTTATGGAGATCTATAACAGTCACCTGTGACTTTTATGACCTCCCAGCTGGATTAATATGAAGTTACATAGGCAGCTAATTTATGGTGGACTTAAGAATGACACCTAAAAATGTGAGGAAGTACAAAATGCCATCAGATGCTTATGCTGGGCTTACATATTAAGTCCTTTGGTGAACAGACATGGATTTAAATACATGCTTATGTGTAAGCGTGAGTGTGACTTATTTGAACAAAGCTAAATTTCCCATTTACTTCCTGCAAAATCTCCATACAGGTGGTCGCCTGTAAAGCCCTGAATCTTCTGGGACCTGGTTATCTGTCTTGGAAGTGGCCACTGTCACCACAGTGTATAAGATTGACTAGGATATGCCTGCAGCCTACTCTGTGGTACATGATTTAATGTATAATTGTTTCTATCTGGTTAAAAATTGTTACCTGAGTTAAATTTCCTGATGAAAAGCAGAACAGCTCATAATGTTCACCCTTCATCTGCCGTCATTTATAATTAGACTGTAAACTCCTCAGAGCAAGAACTTGCTGTCCTTCTGTACACCTACAGTGCCAAACACACTGGGGTCTTGATATTAGCTGAGTTACCATTAATAATAAATAGAGAGTAAAAGGAGAATGTGTAAATGCATGCAAACATGTAGTGACACTTTTAAGTATAATTGTTATCGCTGCAAATCTCTGCATGATTGGCAGCTGGGCTGCACTGGAAGTGCAGAGTCCCTGTAATTGGAATTTGCACATGTTACTGGTCTGTCAGAGCCTGCCTTTGATGGGTAGTGTCTAGAGTACCTATAGAGAAATCCAGGGGCAGGGCTACTCGGATGTAAAGGCAAGCCAGACAGTTTGCCTTCAGCTCCCTTTCTGAGAGACTTAAGAATGCCCAAACTCCTTACATTAGGACATGGCCCAAGGTTAAGTAACTTTTCAGTAATTAATACATAAACACAGGGCTACAATTTCATCCTGGGCTCTGCCTTTTTGAATCCCTGTGTAATGCTATGGAGAGGAAGCTCTCTGTTGGATGGGGCACAGGGTTGAATAAGCCCGCAGAGTTCAAGCATGTCCTATGCCTGCACCCAGGTCTCCTTCACATCTGTACTGCTGTGGAGAGGTCTTACAGGGGAAGGATCTGAGAGCAGGCTCCCTCAGTTTTCTTCATTATTTTACCTATTAATTTAATTTTGTCAGTCCTCAGTGTTCACTTCTTCTCTGCTTTGTTTTGATCTGATTTTCGTTATTTATTTGGATTGGTTTGTATTTTGGATCATATTTGTGCTACTAAGGTTTTCTGATGCCAGTTTTAACAGCAGTAATACCGATTTTGAGAGTGAGATATTCGGGACTTGTGACTATGTTTATGTAACTCCAGCAATTACTACTTAAGGTGGTTAGTGCTGTAAATACCAGAGGTGGATAAATTCCGTAGAATCTGTGAGAGGGCTATTGGTGTGCTGTAGTGACTACTGATGGCGGAATCCAAACTGAGAATTTTTAACTTTTCTAAATTTCAACCTGTAGCCTTCAGGTATTTCCCCCCCCCCCCTTTCAGTTCTGGGCATTGTATTCTTGCTGTGAGAATTCTTTAATTTCACATTCCCAGAAAAATTGTGTTTTAGTTTGGATCAGCTGCAGGAAGAGGTGGAAAAGTGTAGAGTGAGAGTAAGAATAATTTGGTAGGCGCAGCTGTGAAACAGAAATAAATCAAGGTGGCAGAAAGGTGAGCTAGAGAGGGAAAGAAAATGGAAGAGTTTGTTACTGTAAATCCACATGGTTAGTAAATCCAACTATCGAATTGCAGCTGCAGTGTCAGAAAATATGAATTATATTCTGTTTTAAAAAAAAAGTGTATTAGTAAAACAGCGTGTAATACAACATCTTCCATGCATAGCAGAAATAAAACCACTTTTGAGCTCTGACTACAAATATATTCATTGTAAAAGTAACATTCTTGATGATCTAAAATCTCATACGCTTATCTGCTATCATATCTATCTGTGGTGCAGTGACATTGAGCCAGGAAATGCTGTTCAAAAAATAATTCAAATGTGAAAAATAAATGTCCTTGGCTCTAAGTCATAATGTTTCTCTACCAAGAGCCAAGCTTACTTCTGTTGTAATGTTCATCAGCATTTTTTTTTATACTTTCAAATAAAATAAAAAAAATGTCATTTGAGGAAATCAAGTGCTAGTCTGAGGAAGAAAGCCAAAATGCTTTCTTTTCTCTGGGTCATTTCCTGGCTTATTCCCTTTCTGGGTCATTCTTTTTTGCCTGGGTCACTCTCTCCTTCATGTTCATTTAATAATAACAACAAAAATACTCAAATGAAATACATTCGCCTAGGATTTCCAAGGATTTAACTGGCAGTAAGTAGAAAAAGGCCTGGTTGGTTTTGAAGGCACTGGATCACAGCCTGACCGAGCTTCTCAGCAAAGAGGATATGGCAAATGGTAAAGCATAGGAAGGTTTAAAGAATCATATAGCAAGTCAGTGGCTAAGAGAAGAATCAAGGTCACTCTAGTAATTTTCTTGAAGTGTTAGATTCACTAGAAACACCACTAGATAGTTGAAGATTGATAGATCTTCCAAAGACTTGCCATTTTGATATTTGCTTGCTGTGCAAGTCCAGAAATTGTTCAGCTTAAAGAGACATCTGCCCTTCAAGGACTGGAAAGCCTGCAACCTTGAATTTAGAAAGAAAAAAGTGCAGGGTTTTAATGGTGTTTTGTGGTGGTGAATTAAATTGTGAAATTCGAAGTCTCAGCTATCAACATGAAACTACCCTTAGCCTCTAATTTGAAACATATTGGAGAAGCCATGCTACATGTTCAGTTTTCCCAACAACAAAAGCATCCATTGAGTTAAAGGAACTTTTGTGTATAGACAACATTATGAAAAACAGAGGTAATTTTGAAGAGTAAATGTCATTTAACATAATTTAAAAGTATAAATAATTGAGTCTATTTGTCTTTTTCTGAGCTTGACAAAACATTTTGTTATAGAACTGCGTGCATGCATGAGTATTAACTGTTCTTCATAAACAGATTTTGATACTGTCTAACCTTCAGATAATAAATAATGCTTATGTTAGAAGCATTGTATTTATACCAGACAGTGCAACTATCAGCTGGTTTTAGCGAGGTATTCTTGACCACTGTGGGCAGAGACACTTTTCTTTTGTCATTGAAGACATTATTGGAATTTGATTGCATACTCCCCTTCCCCTGGGGAATCTGTAGAATTTAATGGATTTTTTCATATTACTACAAAACTGTCTCCTGAAGACCCCAATTAGGATGGTAAAACTATAACAAAAACATTGAGAAACCACCTTCTATCTCCTTCAGAGACCTTGCAGTCTAAATAACAGCATGGTTCTGGGAAGGTATTTCTGCCCGTGTCGGTCAGAGAACCGAGCTGGACGCTGCAGTGCTTGCGCCGTTTCAGGAGCAGCGTGTGGAACGTGTGGCCAACACAACTGCTTCAGGTCTTCCTGAACCCAATCAGTCTCTTATGGAGAAAACAGTAAAATTAGGTACAGTAGGCAGTTTACATCACCCTGGTGACAGCACCGGTCCTCCAGCTAAGATGTGTCTGTGGATCCTCTGTGAGCACCTCAGCTGGCTTCTGCCTCTCTACGCAGGAGCAGGCGCTGTGGGGGAGAGCTGGGTGTGCTCTGGCCACAGGAGCCTGCCCAGGCAGGTGGCCTTCACGAGTGAGTGACAGAGCAGCCCCTGGGCTTGCAGCACGCAGGTGTCTGAGGGCACAGCAGCAGCCCTGGCTCTGGAAAAAGGAGAAAACGTGGCCCAACTGTTGTGGCAATTGCCCATGCAGAGGGAACTAAAGTGAGCTTTGAAAGGGTATGCTCCCCTTTTGTGTCCCTCCAGCCAAATGGAGGAGGACTGACAGGCAGGGAGGAGGTGGAAGGTCCCGAGTAAAGAGCAGTAAGGGACAACACATGTCCATGCGTTTCTTTTCTGTTTCTCTAATATACTCTGTGGGTTTCTCTCCTTGCTTTGGACAGGCTCCTTTCTGCAAGGCTTTCTGTTCATGTTCATTTCCCACCCCCCTCTTCCACATGTGGCAGGGACAGATGATAGTCCCAGTCATGAGCGAGCAGACAGCAGTGAAAAGCCCCAGTGCAGACCTCCGTGTGGGCTTGGATGAGCCTGACACTCCCTTTCCAAGAAACAGCTCCAGCTGCAGTGCGGCAGAAGGGTGACTCAGGTAGGGGAAAATGGCAGGGGTCTGCTCAGGGTAGGCATGGACCTTCTCCCACACGCCCAGCCAGCTCAGGGAGATCCTGGTGTTAACGGTCTCTGCCTCACCAGAAGGCATGCACGCCTTTATCAGGGCAGCTCATGAGAGGCCCTTGGGCCTACTGACAGAGCTGGAAATAACAAGGGAGGTTTTGGACACACAAGCCGTTCTTCAGGCAGAGTGAGAGGCAGGTGATGATTGCCCCTGAAACTGAATGGTGAGCGGAGGGGAGGAAGGGCTGCTGCGGCAGAAATGACAGTGCGCTGTGAAATCGGTATTTCTGTTAAATTCAAGATTTTTTTAAGGCCAGTAGAATTATGAGGATTAGTTCCTAGGCTTGTACTTTTTGTTTGGGTTTTTATATGTGTTTTATTTCTGCTGCCTGGACCGCGCCATCTCTTCTTTAACTCTGCCGGTGTCCAGTGAATTCTCAATCCTAATGGTTGCCAGCAAAGTTATTTTTGTGGAAAATTGACACCACCTGAAGCAGGATTAAACTACAGTGAACAAGGAGTTGAAATAGACCGGAAATGTAAGTCAGAGCTTAAGACAGAAATTGCTTCCTAACAGGCAATAACTGCAAGAGAAGCGCGGAACAACTATGTTACTATTATATTGAGTTTTGAAAATACTGTAACTAGTCATTGTAGGTTTTACTTACGTTTAGCAATTAAAGATTGCTACAGTTTGGGGTGGTTTCAGTATCTCAGCAGGAGCGTGTTTTCTACTCCCTTCTAGAAGATGCAAGTCCTGCTGCATAAAAGCATCCTTACTTCTCAGGAGAATCTTATTTGAGATATCAGAAATAAATTTTCCATTATGGACAAAACGGAAGCTACAGTTCTGTCATTATCTATATGAGACAGTCATACTGACAAAGTAAAGCCAATGCCAATGCATCCACCACCTGTGGAAGGATAGGTGTTGGAGGCAAGTGTGAGATGGAAGAAAGAAGTTGGAGTATAGAAGCGCTGTATTAGTAGTGCTCATTTCCTTGCATAGGAGGCTTCCTTTGTACTACATAGATAAACAACTCAGACTTAAAATTTAATTTGGCAGGTAATTTGCCCATAACACTAATGCTAGCAGTTGGAAAACAAAATGCGTTAAAACATTTTTATTTGACAGCTACTGCACTTGCAAACGAAATTGTTGCTCTGATTTTTCTCTATACACAAAAACACAAGGTGGGGTTTCTAGTGTTGGCTTGTGATGAAGACAAGCCACTAGACATGTTGTGACTAGTCAATGTGGACCCCAAGTCCTATCTGATGTCACATGCTGGTTTCTGAAATCCCTTTCTGTTTAGAGTTGGTGAGAACAAGGCCAGAAACATGGGAGTGAATCCCAGCCCTGCTGAGGGCCGCGGTGCTGTGATTTCACCCTTTCCTTTTTTTTTTTTTTTTTTTTTTTTTTTTTTTTTTTTTTTTTTTTTTTTTTTTTTTTTTTTTTTTTTTTTTTTTTTTTTTTTTTTTTTTTTTTTTTTTTTTTTTTTTTTTTTTTTTTTTTTTTTTTTTTTTTTTTTTTTTTTTTTTTTTTTTTTGTCTTGATTGTCTTGAGATTCTGTGTCCTATCACCAGAAAGCCACAGCCTTTCCCAAAGTGAGCCTCCCAGTATTATCACTCCTCTGTTTCCAGGCTCCTCCAGGGCTGATAGGCAGGGCCTTTTTCCAGCCAAAACAATTGCTAATGGAGATGTGAGGAGCTTCATTAAACTTGGAGTGATTATTCGTATGTATAAAATGGCTCTGTGTTGGCAGAATCAGAGCCCAGGGCGGTAGCTCAAGTAGTAACACCAAAGCAGAATAAAACTGTTTTCTCTTGGATCTGCCTGGTACCAAATAGGCACATTCAGGTGAGCATGAGGCATTCACAACCTTCTATAGCAGCTTTAGAGTGACAGAGCTTATGGATGGTGTTTGGCAGAGTTCCTTAATTTGTAAAATGAATTTTAGCTAAAATTTAGCTCTTTCAACAAATGTTTGAAAAAGTGTGTGTGTGTTCGTAGTTAGGCAAAGGAGTGTTTGTATAACATCTGCAAAGCTGAGAACAAGTGGACTTGAGGAATAAAAGTTGCCAGCGCTGGATTCCAGGGGTGGCTTTGGCCAGTTGTATGTTGCAGTTTTAGTCCAAAACTTGCCTTTCTCCTGTTTCATAAAAGAAGGGTCCTTCTTCAGCTTGGTATAGGGAAAGGGTTAATCTTGTGGCTATTTCTTGTTTAAACAAATGCACCTGAGTAAATGAATGAACCTTTTACTTTACTGTGCCTTTTTTGTACCTTTTTAACAGAATACTTAAATCATTATATAAAATATTTTTTATATAGACGAAAGTTTTGTGTTACATATGAACCAGTCAGATGTTGGACCACCCTTCAAATAGCATTGGTTTTCCCTTTCCTGACTGAACTTATACAAAATTGTTCAAGCAGGTGGTTTTCTGTCCCTTTTCCCACCTCACTCAGAGCTGTTAGAGTGAACGCTCATGTTTTTGCAGCCATTGTGGAAAAAACCCTTTCATCCTGAAAACAAGTTAATAAAAAAAAAAAAGAAAAATCTAATATTGGAGTAGAAAACCAGTTAGTCATATGCCAGGAATAAAATAAGAGAGCTATGAATGTGAAGGATTGGATCTCGTTTTGCAAATGTCTGTGTGACATGGCAACTCCAATAAAATTGGGGAGGCTTAGGGAATCAGGGGAACAAATGGTTTCAGGGCTACGTCTAGACAGAACGACTTGCTGCCAGGTCCGTCATATGTGTGAGCAATGGATCATATGTGGTCCCAGCAGGAAGCTAGTAACACACCAGAGATCAAGGACGTGCCTAATTCTAATACTTGTAATAATTGGTATGTGGTATTAATAGTTGCAGTTTGTCTTTTGGGCTAAAAAAATAGTCATGCTCAGGGATGCTGTGGAAAGGCAGTTACAACAAACTACAAGGAAGGGATTGTCTGTTTGCACATAAGAAAACCATTGACTGTGTTTACATCATTTGCATACTCCCAGGTAGATGGGACTGAAACAGTGGCAAAACTACCACTAGATGCACAAGATGGCTAGCTCCGAAGGCATTCAGGGTGTTTGTGTCTGTATCCAGGTCCAGATGCTGAAGTTATGTGCGTGGAGGGATAGGGGGAGATGAACACCACTGGAGCTGAAGGAGGGCCAGTGTCTGTTTTCCTTGGGCTTTTATACTGTAATTCATAATTTGTGGAGTCACTGGGAAGGCACAGAGCCTCTGTGCAGACTGAACCCCTGTCTCAGTCTCCACTGGGTGACTGAACTTAAGGCATTCAAGGAATAGACAGTTGTTAGGTGTAAGCAAGAACTGCATCTATTTTTATGTCCCTTTTTCCAGTCTTGTATGTAAAAAAAGCCCATTGTCCTGATAGCTACACATAGTAGTTTTTATTTTCTGTTTACATGTGTTGGCAGCAGAATGAATTACAGTGAACTGCCAAACTGCTCTGTAAACATGCCCCAAGCAAAGCAGTGGCTGCAGACCTTGCCCTGAGGGACTATACTGTGGCCTCTACTTAACAGTTCTTGGGGCTGGGGGAGTGTTTCTTAGAGCCGTTTCACCTGCCCTAAGAGCAGAGCCCCCCAGGTGTGGGCAGACCCCCCCTCAGTCACAGAGTATTCTTCTAAAAGCTGAATAATCGGCAAATGGGTGAAATACTAATAATCCCCACTTCACAATATAGCAGCTCTTGTCATAGAAAAGTCACAGCTGGAATACAGCTGGGGTAAGCATGCCACGGCATTACACTGGTAATAGATGTTGCCATTGCCACTCACAAGCCATCCCTGTTGGGTGACGGTAGGTGCACAATCGGCTCCCACTGCAGAGCACAGCAGCTGGGTTGTTGCACAGTCACCTCCTGCAGTTGCAGGAAGAATGGCTTCTCCTTCTGAGAGCTGGTAAATATTTTATCTTTCCTTTGCTTCATGTTGGTAATTAGCAAAAGCAAGTCAGACATGATGCTCGCTATTCTTCATTCCACTGAGTGCCAAGTCATATTTAGAATAATCTTTGTTGGTTACCACCACAATGCAGTATTTGAGCTGGGTTAAATCCCAGGAACACCCTTACAATTGAAACCAGCTGGGTGTAAATGAGTGCTAGCACCTAGGATGAATGTGACTGCTTCGGTATCACATGAGGAAGGAATTGTTTCTCAAACAGCTGTGACCATAATGAGACAGGGATTCACAACTGGTATGTTAAGATTCACCTACCTGGTGATAACTTGGTAATTGGTGCAGACCATGGACCACGAGTATGTGTAGCCCCTTACAAAGTACTTTGCATGCTAGATTGCTGGGCACTAGCTAGATGCTGTGGATGGTTTGTAGCTGTAGCTGCTTGCAGAAGGTGTCCTGGTGAGCCAGCACAAAGCCAATGGAGCCTGCGAGTTGGCTTGTGGTGTAGTCACAGTCAGAATCCAGTTGTTTCCCCACTGAGAAGATGAACCATTTTATTAGTTGTATGAAATTAAAACTAATGGAAAAGAAAATTGGGTTGGAGTCAATGACTCAGCATCCTTACAACAATAATTTTATATCAACAAAAGCAGCTTTTGGGGAAAAAAAAAATTAGGCCCTCCAAGTGGTATGAAATACTCTTTTCAGTTGCAATAAAGAGTGCAGAGAGACGAAAGCTGTTTGCAAAGCAAAGAATTCCCATGTATTAACATCAGCCCACTCTTTGCTGAGTAATCTGTTTCTATAAGCAAAAAATGAGCAATTCAAGGAGAATGCATTGTTTCTTTTTAGAAATAGTTCGTATAATCCTAATTTCACATTTAGGCCTATATGCTGCCTACTCTTGCAGATCTAAGTAATTCTTTGTTCAGTAAGTTTTCTCACAGTTTGTGAAAACACACATGTAAATCTTCTCAGATGAGCAGGCTACAGAGTTATATTTGAAGGAAACTATCACTTTACTGATGTTAAGTTACATGGTTTTGGTATTTTACATGCTGGCATGGCACTGTCTGTCTTCCTGCTACTTTTATGCATACCTGAGTGCAGTAGTTGAGGGGAAGAAAGTAATGTCTGAATTCACTCACTGCATAATGCATTCCCTTCAGAAAAAAAACATCATGCTGCTTTTTACAGGTGCTCTGTAGCTGACGATGAACAGCTCATATTATTCCTCCACAGATCCCGAAGACAAATCTGAAGTAGGTAGCTTGCAGTTAGTAAAAAGGTTGAATCCCAAGCGAGAAATAGTAATTTTAATCCTAGGAGAACAGAACTAGTTTATATGAAGGAATGTATGCTAGGAAGTACATGGAAGCATCATTACATGCAACTATTTGATTGCCAAAAAAGCACAGCATCAGAATTTCTCCCTGAAGTGTTCATGCAGTCAGAGAAAAACTCTTTTTATTTCATTTCAATGGCAAAAGTGAATTGCTGAATTAGTCTGGCGGAGTTTTAAAGGAATACTTTATCCTAGAAATGGGCTGCTTCTCTCTCCTGGTGCTCTTTCTTCTTAGAGGGGAATAATTGCTGATAAGTAGACCTTGTAACAAAAATACAATATAAAGTCATTTTAAGCTAATGATTTCACCGTTAGATGCTCTGTAAATGATTTACATTTTTATTCTTCATACTGTGTTATATCCTTTCCTCATAAAACTAAATTATATATAAAATGGCTTGAATATATGTATATATTTTGTTTTCCTGAAAGTAATGCCATTTGAATGCCTCAAGGAATCAGAAAAATCCATACGTACTTACACATCACAGCTACAAAATCCAGAGTATGAATTTGTTTTTAAATAAATAAGTAATTTTATTTATTTAAAAGGCTTGAGCATATTGCTTGACTTGCATAAACATTGCAAAGATACTTTTACTGGCAAAGTAGAAACATAAAATCCTAGTAAAATTCAAGCTTTCCACCAATTCCATGTTTACTTTAATCAGTGCAGAAAGAGCTTGAGAAATCCGGATGTGGTATGGGGGGGTCGGGCAGTTCGACAGGTATCTGGAAGGAGAATGGGGTGGCTGGGGATGAGGCAGCCTTATCTCCCAAAACGCCCACGGAGAGCACCAGCAGGAGAAGGAGCCCTCTTCTCCCCAGCCTGGTGGTTTGCTCTCCCTCCCCATCCTGCCTGCCTTGATGAGCTACTTCATAGGTGGCTTTTGCCAGTGCTGTTCACACAGCAGACTGCCCAGCAGCTGTATGAAGAAACCATGCAGAGAGAAGGAGCATGTAGCTCCACGGGCATTGGCGGTAGGAAGCCTGGTTTCCTCTGGATTTCTGCCGTGCAGCTGACAAAGCTGTCTGGTCACTAGGACACCTATGAAGTCTCCTGGGCATCTGGGTTCCCCCATGCCTGGTCAAGGATGTGCTCCCACTGCAGGTTTCCCTCTGTTGGGGCGTTTTGCATTCTGTCTTGGCTGCTGAGTCTCATGGCTTCTAGTTCATTCCTCTACCTCAGACAGGGCTAAGCATAGCTGCATCATTCCTGAGAAATGTTTTGTGTCACCTGTTCTTAACAACCTCTCTCCCCCCAGCAGTTCCCCAGTATCCCAGACTGATTGCTTCTGGTGTGTGACTGTAGAGTCAGAACGGTCTTCCAAATGCCCAACCTATCATTTTCTTGCTGCAACTTAAGTTCTTTGCTTCTTGTCCTATCCTTAGTAGAAATGGCCAAGAGCTGCTTCTCTGCTTTGCTGTTACCTTTTCCTTATTTGAAAGTGGTTATCTTCTCACATCAGTCTTCTCTAAATTTAAACAAACCTAATTCCTTTCCTGGTAGGTCATGTTTTCTAGATCTGATAACTTTCTTCCTCTGGATTCTCTCCAGCAGTTCTTTCCTGAAGCCTTAGTGCTCCAGCTGTGGATTTGCACTGCTGAACAAAGCAGAAGGAAAATCCCATGGGCCTGTAACTTTTCAAGCCTTGAGAGAAAATTTGCCATCTGCAAATTTAGAATTAGTTGTTTTTTACTCATCTGCTCATTATCATCTTGATGTTTATAAAAAGCTTGTTGGATTCCTGGTGCCATTGCTTTTATATAACTGAAGCTAAGATGATGTTCACAAACTAAAAGTAAAATTATTCTTAAAAGTGTAATTTACCACTTCAACACTCAAAATCTTTACCTCGAGAATTAAGATTTTTCTGAAAGACCTGTTTTAGAAATATTGGGCTGGTTGTAAGAATTATTTGGTAGCCTTCTGCAGCCATTCATAGCCAGAAGATCAGTGTGGATAACTACACTGGTGCTTTCTCACCTGCAAATTCTTGCAGGTGCCATTGCAGGTTATCTCAAAAATATCTGATTGATCCCCTTCAAGCAGACAGAATTTAGATGACTGGGGAGACATAATCATTTTTTCTCAGACATCTTTCAGAACCAAGGCATGTTTTCGGTCTTTCTCATGTGCCTGCACCAATACCTGCAGAGTATTAATCCTCTTCCAGTGGTTATGCATACATACAAGTGATACCTCAGTGAAGGCACCATTTGGCACCTGTATGCTGAAATTCAAGAAAGTAAATTAATTGAACAAACGGAGAAAATGGTTTAACTTTTGCAGGATTTTGTAAAATAAGATTCAGCTCTGATGACTCTTGAAAGACAATGTTTCCATGTTAGTTCATTGTGCAAGTATTGAAGGATATGAAACATATCAAGGCCTTAAATCTGCACTTGTCCTACACTCCTGTGAAGAGCTATTGATCTCAGTTGTTGGTCTGTGAGCAGCAACTTTCTGGGCAAGTCCAGGTTTGCATTGCTCATAAAGTGAAGGCATAAGAGAATGTTTTATGCAAGCAAAGAAATCATTCCCTTGATAAGATGTTGCAGACTATAATTTGGTTTTAGTTAAATTCATTGGTTTGATCAGCTCTGACAATAGCTATCCTCGTTTCTCTGAGTTTTTAAAGTAACTTTTCAAGTTACTCTACCAAGTGAACGTAATGAAAATAAGTCGTATCTTATACTTCATGAAGCTGTATTGAATGGATTGGCTACAAAACGTATTTATAAAATCCAGTATTCTCCCTAATAGTTTCCCCATTGCTAAATGTAATGTTGTGTTGTTTGAGGGCGGAACATACCGCCGTCATGCATAGAAAAAGTGTCTTAATAATGACAGGAGAAAACCAGATATACTTAGGACTGACTTAACTGGAGAGAGTAGACAACAACTGCAAGAAAGATGCATTCAGGTTTGCAAGTAAAAGAGCTTTATGCACAGGGGAAGCTGTCTTGAAATATGTGAGAGAGACACACTGGTGTTAAAAGGGAAACTCTGAAGAGAGACCTCCTAAACTGCAGCAGTGTGCTTTAAGCAATCTTGGAAAGTACAAAAAGGTTAGCCAAAACCTGTTTTTTGGTTTTTTTGGTTATTTTGGTTGGTTTTCTGGGTAATGTTGAGGTGTTTAAATTTTGTCAAGAGAAAGTACAAGCATGAAATTGGTTCTCTAAAAGTTAACGTGATAAAAAGCAAATACAGAACTCTTCAACTTGATCTGTCACGTGTGCAAGCTCTGCTTTTGGGGGGGTGGGGTGGGTGGGGTTAATTGCCCGCAGGGGATTAACTCTTCCTCCACTGAAAATTGGTATTGTAAGATTTGGAGTTTGCTAATATAAGGAAGGATTGCTTTTTTAATTTTTATTTTTAATTTTTTATAAATTTAAATTAGACTGTAAATCCACATTTTTCACGAGATTTATAGCTCATTAGAAATGTGCAACAAAGCTCAGCTATTGACAGCTTGTATTATTTTTGATAATCATGTTGAACTCCAGCATAACAGGTCTGAAATTTTTCATCACAGTTGGGTCCTTAGAATTCAAGCTAAGGAGGAGGTGGAATTGCCTTTTGATACATAGAGCTGAGCTGGAAGTGATTAACTGAGTAGCTCATTATTTTCTTGAAATAAGAGGGAGCCATTTAGTGGTTGTAATACAAGGTTTCTTGCTCCTTGGTCCTCCAGCTTGATCTGCAGTGTCAGCATTCACCGAAATGGAAATCACTAAAAGCAGCCTTTAGTACATGAAAGGGTTTTGGTTTTGTTGTTTTTTTTTTTTTCAGCAGGTTGCTCCCCGCCCCTATCATACAGATGTTCTGGAAGAAACACTTGGTTGTCTTACATTTTAGAGGCTGGAATAGTAGCTACTAATGCCTCAAGATGATATCCAAGTAGGTAAAAAGGAATGGGAAGGGAGATAGCACATTAGTGAAAATTCACCAGTAAATACAATGCAAGATCTAACATGAATATCAAGTAACATTAATTACTTTAGAGCCTCTCTGTTTTCCTTGTGTGCATTTTAATTATTATTTCAGCATAATGTAATAACAAGGGCTGGTTTATAGGACGATAATAAGACTTGAGGCTATGACTGTGGCAGATTTTGTAAGCAGAGGGTGGTTGGGCTGAGCGAAGGATGCCCGTGGCTGTGCTGTGCATTGCATGCCGTCGTGCCCAGGATCAGGGAGGGGAAGGATTTCCTCCCTGAGTCACCTTTGAAGAACTGACCCGGTAAACAGTCCCGGTCCGTGCTGTCTTCTGGTGAAATGCTAAACCGTGGTCTTGATCACGTGAGGCCAATAAAATCTCCAGTAGCCTTTTTTCCCCCCGCACTGTGGCAATAAAACCGACCCCCCCTGATTATCCCAATCAACATTCAATTACCTCTCATTTACCTAAAATTCCCCCTGTATTTGAAGGCTTAAGTGGACATGATTGTTTTTGTCAGTTCTTTCCCGGTATTGCTGTGCTTATGTTTTGGCTAAACCTTGCATACAAGGTTCAAATCTTCTAAGGATTGAATCAACCTTTCAGCCTTCTGAGAATTATGAAGGATGGCGTGTCACTATTTTACAAAAGTTTACATCTCCCTCTTCGTGACGAGACTTTAAATATTTTGTACATTTTGGATTTCCCAGACAATAAGTGGTGTATTTGGCCAGACTTCCCACCCACTTATCATTTGTGTGTGGTTCCCTGTGAATCCATCTGCTCTCTCATTATCAGTTATTAAAAGGCGTTCGAGACACTGATTAGCCTTGAGATTACTGGTGGGTAGGCACTAACATTTTTATAAGCTGTGCTGAAATGTTCAAACAAATGCAAAGTTAAGAAATGCCTTTTTGTAGAAACAGACATGCAAGTAACGAAAAGAAAGTTCTTGGGAGTCCATTTTGCATGTACTGATCCCTCTGAGCTCCTGTTAGAGCCTGGAGAAGTGGAAAATACCCCATACTTGGGACATCAGACTGGTAGCGTTGGTTAGCGAGGCTGAGAGACCACTCCCAGTTTCCCCAGTTTCAGCTCTGTTTTTTTGCAAGGCACTGTAGCCTCCGAGGGACCGGACTATCAGGTTTTGGTTATCTGTAGTGATTGGTTGATTGGTTAGTTCGGGTGAGGGCTGCTGTAAATGTTTCTTCTTTCAGGGAGTTCTCCAGCCCAAAGGTGTTTCGTCAGAGCTGTCACGGCCTCTGACGTACAGCCTCCCCTTCTTTCTCCGTGGGGTGAATGCCATTCTGCCACTTTTCGCCTGTTATTTTATGACGTACTGAGACCCCACTGAGAGGCGTATCGGCGTGAGGATGGAGGTGTGCAGGAGGGGAAGCCCCCCTCTTCTGCATGCGGAAAGGGCCTGCTCTCATCTCCCCCAGCAGAATAAAAATGTTACAGCTTAGGGGTTTTTGAGTGTTTAGCCAACTAACTGGATTTTTAAGTGTGTGTGCAGCTCATGCATGCATGTTTGAACACTCCCATCCACTTAGATCAGTTAGAGTCACCAAACTTCTTCGTTTTTCAAAATAAAACTGCATTATGCCTAGACATGTTGAGCCAAATCTGTTCCTGGTGTTATTTCACTGACTTCCCGAAGAATTACACCAGAGATGAATTTGGTCTGGTATAGCAGCTTTTTTGCCTGGAGCAAGTCTTTATAGCAGAGTTGTATTTCTCTCAAAAATATAAAAGGAACACTGACAGATCTGCAGCTCTGGTGGTGTGAGCAGGTGCAGCTATATTAAATTATTTCTTATTAAATTGATTCAGCAACTTGAAGCTTGTAATTTTTGTTCTGCTATGGTTCTGTGACAGAGACCTTTTAAAACAGGCAAAGTATATATCTTTTCTTGTAATTCCTTTCTCTGGTATTATCATTTTAAAGATTTCTGTTTGTATGTAGCTCAGATTCTGATTGCATTATTTATTTGGGTAAGATGTGAAAATTATAGCTTTTTCCAGTTAATCGCATCGAGCTGTGTCATCGCTAGTGTAATTCCGTTTACTCCACTGACATCCGGATGAATGTGAACAATAGTTTTTGCTTTTGTTTTTAGGTTTAAGTGGTTTTAGGCTCTGGTGGTCACTTTGGCATAAACTGGTGTGCTTCCCTTCCAGCCAGTGGAAGTATGCTGATTTACCCCCGCCTGAGGATCTGGCTCGTTATTTTAAGGGTGCCAGTCTTCAGCCAGATAAAATGTGTCATGTGCTGCAGGGTTTTCCCCAGTATTAAGACCCACTTTGACTATCTGTGAAAAATAACCTGGTGCTTTATACCTTCATGTAATTGCATACAGAAAATGTGGTAAAGAGTTCCCCTTCTGACAACCTTATTGCTCCACCTCTGCCGATTTGAGGTAGAATGGTTATTAATTTTTTACTTTTCCTGGGTGCTTTCCGTGCTTGTGTTATTGCCATTACTGCTCAGCTGCTGTTAACTTAGTATCGGAAGTAGACAGAAATGTTTGCCAGAAGTTCCATGTCTTTAATGCATTTTGGGGTTATTTGTTTGTTTGTTTTGTAGGTTTATTTCCTTTAAGACTCCAGGCTTAGGCTTGGAGACCCCAGCCATCACCATTGAGCCCAGCAGCTGGAGCGGCAGCGAGAGTCCTGCCGAAGATATTGAAAGAATGAGTGATTCTGCAGATAAACCTATTGACAATGATGCAGAAGGTGTCTGGAGCCCTGACATTGAACAGAGCTTTCAGGAGGCTCTAGCTATCTATCCACCATGTGGGAGGAGGAAAATCATCTTATCAGATGAAGGCAAAATGTATGGTAAGTGGTACACATTTAGCCTTTGGAAATAATTGTCCCAGTAAGAACTGTAAAGCCCAGCTTGTTTTTATGCAAAATCCCTGGCTCTGATTTTGGTACTTTTGGAGTAAATCTTGAAGAAATCTGTGAAGTTGAGGGAGCTCAGCCGGGCTGACGCGTTGCTCAGGACTGTCCGAACCAGTCCCTTTGCCACTGGCACTAGGAAGCAATATTGATGCAGAATTGTGTCTTCAGTGAATGCTATGCTGTGGCTGAATGGGAATGTTTAAAAGAAGCTTTTAAATGTGTCACTCCTTGAGCATAAAAAAAAGTAAGCATTTTTCTTTATTTTTCAATAAATGGTGAAGAAAGGGAAATGGGAAATACAGTCTGCGTGATTGCGTGGCAGGATATGCAGTATTAAATTGCAAAGTGATAAAGTTCTTGTCGCGTTCAGAAGCCTCTCGATGAAAGAGGCAAGTTAGGGGTGCTTTTGTGCCTTTCTTTTTCTTTTCTTTTTTTTTTTTCTTCCCTCCTTTCCCCTTCCCTCCGTGCAAACTGCTATAAATCAGATGACGTGCTGACAGCATTCCATAAATACACGCTCCGCCGAGGGATGCTGACATCTGCACGCGCTATCCGGGGCTCCTTAGCTTTCGTCCCGCTCGCCCCAGCCCTCTCGCCCCGCCGCTTTTTCTTTTCCATTTTGCAAACTTCTCTTTGCGGGCGGCGGAGCCCTTGCTCCGGCTCCTCGTTCCGCGGGCGGCCGGCGGCGGCCG